>NW_028181340.1:0-166105 GCF_964211825.1 Aythya ferina
ACACTCCCACACAAATAAAAACAGAGGTATAAATAAGGTATCCACTGCTCTGTAATGTCTACAAATACGGGAAGCTAACAACTTTTCACCTAAAAGGTAGGTGACTACTAAAACTTGTTGCAGCAAATAAAGCCACATAATTAACACTTCCTGAATTACTAGATTTATTTTTTTTTTTTTTGAAAGGAAAAGCACTGCATGCAAAGATAAGACTACTCTTTGTATTGGACAATTGACTAAGTGTAAAATAAAAAGATTAATAACCTGAACCTATGTCCCGGTTTTGGCTAGGATACAGTTAATTAACCTATAAGTGTTTTTGCACAACTGATAAAAATATTTTGTATGCACACTAGGCTTCATAACATATGAAACACAATTGAGCAAGTAGTACAACAAGTAGAAAGTAAAATTAAAGAATACTTGATCTTTTTCTTATGCAGTATAGAATTGGAAGACATCCTCTTCAATATTTTTTAAAATGATTTGGATGTAGGACTAGAAGGTGTTTGAGCAAATTTGCTGATGACACTAAACCTGGAGGAGTTGTTGACTCTGCTGAGCATGGAAAGGCCTTGCAGAGAGATTTGGACAGATTGGAGAGCTGGGCGATCACCAACTGCATGAAATTTAACAGGTGCAAGTGCCAGGTCTTGCACCTGGGAAGGGGCAACCCTGGCTATATGTACAAACTGGGCAATGAGATGCTGGACAGCAGCCTTGCAGAGAGGGATCTGGGGGTTGTGGTTGATAGCAAGCAGAATATGAGCCAGTAGTGTGCCCTGGTAGCCAGGAGGGCCAACTGCATCCTGGCGTGCATCAAGCATGGCATTGCTAGTCAGTCGAGGGAAGTAATTGTCCTGCTCTATTCTGTGCTGGTGCAGCCTCACCTCGAGTAATGTGTGCAGTTCTGTGTCAGACTGTCTTCCTCAGCATGTATTTTATGAGCACTACAGGGACTTCATCCCCTTCTACAGTATGTAACAGGTTTGACTGGTCAGGTCCAGCTCAGTTGGCAGATCCCCTAGTGTTGACTAACCAGGTGGCCTGATCTAAAGCCAGCTGGATGGCTTTCACTTCTGCAAAGTGACTTGATTCACCTTCTCCTTCAGCAGCTTCTGCAACTTGTCATGCAGGACTCCATACAGCAGCCTTCCATCTCCCACAATACAACAGGACCCATCAGTGAACAGGGCATATTGCTGTGTTGGGCCTGTCTGGGATGGAGTCACCTTTCCCTGCAGCAGCCCACATGGTGCTGTGCTGTGCACTCGTAGCTGGAACAGCACTGGTATCACTCCAGTGATATAGTGATATAGTGATTTGAACAATGCCCAGACACCTAAAGACCCTGATGAAGCCCAGTGCACAACATCCATGTGGCGGAAGTTTGTACAGGCTGCACCCTCATCACATGCCAGCACGCTGGCAGCAACAGATTGGGAAGAGGGGATGGGGCCAACTGTGGATAATGTGTCCAACCAGCTTCATAAATATGAAGAAAATCTCTCTGCCCCAGTACGGGCCTGCATTTCAGCTGTGGAGAGACTGTCCCAATGGTTAGAAGAACACATAACTTCCTCCTCACCTAGATGGAAGAATCTTTCATCCATTAAGTACCAGCATTCTCCGGCTCAAGCAAGGGAGAATCCAGGACACACACCGCGGGGTACCTTGTGGTTTTATTTACGTGACCATGGGGAAGATATGAGGAAGTGGGATGGTGAACCAACCTTGGCCCTAGCTGCTCAGGTACATGAACTGCAGAAAGATACAGCAGCAAGAAAAGAGGTCCCTAGGAGGATTGCTGCCCCAGTTTCTGTTGGGCAGTCACCCGGAGGCAATAGAAGGGCTAGTATTACTCCTGACGCTGACAAAGAGACCTCTGCTTCACATTTGGAAGAATTAATTGATAGATGCTCCAACCAGGACTAGTGGGGCCCTGCCTCTGGCCAGGTAGAGGAGAGGGACAACTGGATTTACTGGACTGTGTGGATTCGATGGTCTGGCACACTGGACCCGCAGAAATATAAAGCTTTAGTGGACACAGGCACACAGTATACCCTAATGCCGTCAGGCCACCAAGGGGCAGAACTCATCTGTATCTCTGGAGTGACAGGGGGATCCCAACAGCTAACTGTATTGGAAGCTGAAGTGAGTCTAACTGGGAATGAGTGGCAAAAGCACCGTATTGTGACTGGCCTGGATACTCCACGCATCCTTGGCATAGACTACCTCAAGAGAGGATATTTCAAGGATTCAAAAGGGTACCGGTGGGCTTTTGGCATATCTGCTTTGAGCACAGAGAAGATTAAGCAGCTGTCTACCTTGCCTGGTCTCTCAGAAGACCCTTCTGCTGTAGGATTGCTGAGGATTGAAGAACAGCAAGTGCCAATTGTGACTACAACTGTGCACCGGCGGCAATATCGCACCAACTGAGACTCCCTGATCCCTATCCATGAGTTAGTTCATCATCTGGAGAGCCAAGGAGTGATCAGCAAGACTCGCTCACCCTTTAATAGTCCTATATGGCCAGTGCGAAAGTCTAATGGCGAGTGGAGGCTAACGGTAGACTATCGTGGCCTGAACGAAGTCCCGCCACCACTGAGTGCTGCAGTGTCAGACATGCTAGAACTCCAGTACGAACTAGAGTCCAAGGCAGCCAAGTGGTATGCTACAATCAATATCGCTAATGTGTTTTTCTCCATCCCTCTGCAGCATGCAGGCCACGGTTTGCTTTCGCTTGGAGGGGCATCCAATACGCTTGGAATCGACTGCCCCAGGGGTGGAAACACAGCCCTACCATTTGCCATGGACTGATCCAGACGACACTGGAACAGGGGGACGCTCCTGAACACCTGCAGTACATTAATGATGTCATCGTGTGGGGTAACACAGCAGAAGATGTTTTTGAGAAAGGGAAGAAAATAATTCAAATTCTCCTGAAAGCTAGTTTTGCCATTAAACAGAGTAAAGTCAAGGGACTCGCACAGGAAATCCAGTTCTTGGGGGTAAAATGGCAAGATGGACGTTGCCACATTCCGACAGATGTGATCAACAAAATAATGGTTATGTCTCCACCAACTAGCAAAAAAGAAACACAAGCTTTCCTAGGCCTTGTGGGATTCTGGAGAATGCATGTGCCAGGCTATAGTCAGCTTGTGAGTCCTCTATATCGAGTCACTCGAAAGAGGAACTATTTCAAGTGGGGTCCTGAGCAACAACAGGCCTTTTGAACAAAAACAACAAGAAATAGCTCGTGCAGTAGCCCTTGGGCCTGTCCGTACTAGACCAGCTGTGCAAAACATACTTTACACTGCAGCTGGGGAGCATGGGCTCACCTGGAGCCTCTGGCAGAAGACCCCAGGAGAAACTCGAGGTCGACCTCTGGGTTTCTGGAGCCGGGGCTATCGAGGGTCAGAAGCCAATTACACCCCAACTGAAAAGGAAATATTAACAGCATATGAGGGGCTTCGAGCCACTTCAGAAGTTGTTGGTACAGAAGCACAACTCCTCTTGGCTCCATGGCTACCTGTGTTACATTGGCTGTTCAAAGGGAAGATCCCCACTACACATCATGCAACCGACGCTACTTGGAGTAAGTGAGTATCGTTAATTACACAGCGGGCTCAAATGGGGAAACCCAACCGCCCGGGAATCCTGGAAGAGATTATGGACTGGCCGGAGGGCAGGGATTTCGGAGTACCAACAGAAGAGGTAACCCGTGCTGAAGAAGCACCACCATACAATGAGTTGCCAGAAGACAGAAAGCAGTATGTGTTGTTCACTGACGGATCCTGCCGTGTGGTAGGGAGCCATCGGAAGTGGATAGCTGCTGTGTGGAGTCCCACACGACAAGCTGTGGAGGCCATGGAAGGGGAAGGTGAGTCGAGTCAGTATGCAGAAGAGAAAGCTATACAACTGGCCCTAGAAATTGCTGAAAGAGAAAAATGGCCAGTACTGTATCTCTACACTGATTCATGGATGGTGGCAAATGCTCTGTGGGGGTGGCTGCAGCAATGGAAACAGAACAACTGGCAGCGCAGAGGTAAACCTATCTGGGCTGCTACCCTGTGGCAAGATATTGCTGCCTGGGTAGAAAACCTGTCTGTAAAGGTACGTCATGTAGATGCTCACATGCCTAAGAATTGTGCCACCAAAGAACATCATAACAACAAAGAAGTGGATCGAGCTTCGAAAACTGAAGTGGCTCAGGTGGACCTGGACTGGGGACGTAAGGGTGAGCTGTTTGTAGCTCGATGGGCCCATGAAACATCAGGACATCTAGGGAGGGATTCCACATACAGATGGGCTCGTGATCGAGGGGTGGACCTGACCACTGAGGCCATTACACAGGTTACCCATGAGTGTGAGACCTGTGCTGCAATCAAATGAGACATGAGGGTAAAGTCTCCCTGGAATAGGGGGGAGATGGCTTGGATTTTGATACGGTGAGGCCTGGCAGATTGACTACATTGGACCACTCCCACAAACCCACCAAGGCAAACGTTACATACTTACCATGGTAGAAGCAACTACTGGGTGGCTGGAAACATATCCAGTAAACCATGCCACGGCCTGAAACGCTATCTTGGGCCTGGAAAGACAAGTACTGTGGCGACATGGTACACCAGAGAGAATTGAGTCTGACAATGGGAGTCACTTCCGAAACAATCTTGTCACCTTCTGGGCCAAGAGACATGGCATTGAGTGGGTGTGTCACATCCCTTATCACCCACAAGCCTCTGGGAAGGTTGAGAGGTACAATGGACTGTTAAAGACTATGTTACGAGCATTAGGTGCTGGGACATGGAAACAATGGGACACAAATCTACCAGAAGCCACTTGGCTAGTTAACAATAGGGGGTCTGACAGCCGTGCTGGTCCTGCCGAAACAAAACCCCTACACACTATGGGAGAAGCTAAAGTCCCTGTAGCGCATGTAGGGAAGTGGCTGGGGAAGGCGGTGTGGGTTGCTCCTGCCATGGGAAAAGGCAAACCCGCTTGTGGGATTGTCTTCACCCAAGGACCAGGGTATACCTGGTGGGTAATGCAGAAGGATGGGGATATCAGGTGTGTGCCTCAAGGAGATTTAACCTTGGGAGAAAATTAATCTGTAATCCAAGTTATATGTTGTAAGAGGACACTGCAGAACCAATGACAGGTCAATATCACAAGGAACTAGGCAACTGCAACAGTGATTTGAGCTAAGCTGGTGCTGGTGTCAAGAAAACCAACTTCGCCTGCCCTGAGTGACCACTTTGACAGATGAAGCTGAAACCATCAACAGTTTTTATGAACATTTTGGGTAAAGACCTATGGAATTAAAAAAAGTAAAATCGTATAAATACTTCAATGGACGAAGAACAATGGTGATGAGAATACCTATATACTAAACTATGTGGGACCTGAGTGTGACACAAATGTTATGGAATAAGGGGTGAAGGCTGTGTTGGGTCTGTCTGGGATGGAGTCACCTTTCCCTGCAGCAGCCCACACAGTGCTGTGCTCTGCACTCGTAGCTGGAACAGCACTGGTATCACTCCAGTGTTGTGTCTATTGCTGCGTAGTGCTGGCACAGCATCAGGACTCCTTCCAAGCCCCCAGGAGCCAGTAGGCTGGGGGTGGGCAAGTGATGGGGAGGGGACATTGCCAGGGCAGCTGACCTAAACCAACCAAAGGGATATTCCGTAACAACTGATGTCACACTCAGTAATAAAAAAGGGGGGTTCTTGTGAGGGAGGGGGCTGTCTTCCTGAGCAACCACTACGCATTTTGAGGCTCTGCTTCCCAGGACATGGCCGAACATCGCTCGTTGATGGGAAGTAGAGAGCAACTTTTTTTTTCTTTCTCTCTGTGCTTCTGTGCGGACTTATTGTTTCTTTTGTTTCTTTTTCTCCCCATTCCCTTTCCCTTAAAATAAACCATGCTCATCTCAAACCTCAAGTTCTCTGTGTTGTATTTTCTCCCCCTTCCTCTTTGGGGGGGGGGGGGGGGGGGGGGGGGTGAGAGAGCAGTTGTGGTGGAGCTCGGCTGCCCACCCGAGTAAAACCACCACAATTGCTTTCTCATTTTCTGATAGCTTGTTGTACAGTGGGGCTTCTTCAGCACAGGCCACCTCCTCCTCCAGTGATATCCCGAAATATTTGCCTTCTGTCAAGTCCACAGTCACTTCCAGGATTCCTGTGCGACTAGGGTTTCCTATCTGAGCCCGCTGAGTAATCAGTGCAACCTACTTACTCCGTGTAGCATCAGTTACATGATATGTAAACAGGGTCCTTCCTTTGAACATCCAGCCCAGTGCCAGCAGTCGGGGTGCCAGGAGGAGCTGTGCTTCAGTACCGACTGCTTCTGAAGCAGGAACTATCTCCCATTTAATTTGTTCAAAGGCTTGTCGTTGCTTGGGGCCCCATTTGAAATCATTCTTCTTACAGGTTCCTTGATAGAGCGGGCTTACAATCAGGCTGTGATTTGCAATGTGCATTGTCCAAAACCCCATGACACCTAGGAAAGTTTGCGTTTCTTTTTTGCTAGTTGGTGGAGACATAGCTGTTATTTTGTTGATCGCATCCACTGGGATCTGATGACGTGACGTCCCTCTTGTTATTTTATTCCTGAAAAATGGATCTCTTGTGCAGGTCACAGAATCACAGAACTGTAGGGGTTGGAAGGGACCTCAAGAGATCATCGGGTCCAACCCCCCTGCCAAAGCAGGTTCCCTAGAGCAGGCTGCCCAGGTAGGCGTCCAGACGGGCCTTGAATATCTCCAGAGAAGGAGACTCCACAACCTCCCTGGGCAGCCTGTCCCAGTGCTCTGTCACCCTCCCCGTGAAGAAGTTCTTTCGCATGTTGGTGCGGAACTTCCTGTGATCCATTTTTTGGCCATTTCCCCTTGTCCTGTCCCCACAATCCACTGAAAAGAGGTTGGACAAATCCCTCTGTCTCCCACAGTTAAGATATTTGTAAACATTAATAAGATCCCCTCTCAGTCTTCTTTTCTCCAGGCTGATCAGACCCAGGTCTCTCAGCCTTTCCTCATAAGGAAGATGCTCCAGGCCCCATATCATCTTTGTGGCCCTCCACTGGACTCTTTCCAGGAGATCCCTGTCTTTTTTGTACCGGGGAGCCCAGAACTGGACACAGTACTCCAGGTGAGGCCTGACCAGGGCAGAGTAGAGGGGGAGAATCACCTCCCTTGACGTGCTGGCCACACTCCTTTTAACGCACGCCTAGGATCCCATTGGCCTTCTTGGCCACCAGGGCACACTGCTGGCTCATGGTCAACCTGTCGTCCACCAGGACCCCCAGGTCCTTCTCCACAGAGCTCCTCTCCAGCAGGTCAGCCCCCAGCCTGTACAAGTGGTTGTTCCTTCTCGGGTGCAGGACTCTACACTTGCTCTTATTAAATCTCATTTGGTTTCTTCCTGCCCAGCTCTCCAGCTTGTCCAGGTCTCGCTGAATGGCAGCACAGCCTTCTGGCGTGTTGGCCACTCCTCTCAGCTTTGTGCCATCGGCGTACTTGCTGAGGGTGGACACTATTCCCTCATCAAGGTCGTCGATGAAGATGTTGAACAAGACTGGACCCAGCACTGACCCCTGGGAAACACCGCTAACACCAGTGATGGGCCCTGGAACCCCCAGAGCCCTGAGTTGGGGAGGACTGTCACTGGTAATGATGAACTCTCAGCCAACTCCAAACTTGTGCGGGATCTGCTGCTCCAGCTGAATGCATATAAGGCCCAATGGGGTTCATCGCAGGGTACTCAGAGAGCTGGCTGATGTCTTCACGAGACCTCTCTCAATTATTTTTAAACAGCTGTGGGAATCTGGAGAGGTCCCAGTCAACCGGAAGGTGGAAAATGCTGTCCCGATTTTCAAGGACAAGAAAGAACTTTATTTTTAGTGAGGACCTGGTGTGGATTGACTGCAGCAAGAGCTCCTGGCAGGGAGGCAGACTGAGCCTCCCTGTGGGATAGATGAGTGGACAGTAAGGTGGGTTGAGAACTGTCTGACTGGCCGAGCTCAGAGGTTGGTGATCAGTGGTGCAGAGTCCGGCTGGAGCCCTGTGACTAGCGGTGTTCCCCAGGGGTCGGTGCTGGGTCCGGTCTGTGAAGACCCTGGTAATTGCAAGCCTGTCAGTCTCACTTCAGCGCCTGGTAAAATTATGGAGAAGATTATTCTGAAAAACACTTGAAAGACAACACAGTCATTGGACGCAGCCAACACAGGCCAACAAATGAAAAGCCCTGTTTAACAAACTTAATTTCCTTTTATGACAAGGTCACCCATCTAGTTGACCAAGGGAAGCCAGTTGATGTGATCTTTTTGGATTTCAGCAAAGCTTTCAATACTGTTTCTCACAGTATCCTTCTGGACAAAATGTTCAGTTTACAGCTAGACAAATACATAAAAAGACGGGTTAACATTTGGCAGACGGGTTGGGCTCAAAGGCTTATAGTAAATGGGGTTACATCAGGCTGGCAGCCAGTCATTAATAGGGTTCTGCAGGGCACCATTTTTTGGATGCAGGACTGTAAGGTGTGCAAAGCAAGTTTGTGGATAACACTAAATTGAGAGGAGCTGTGGACTCCCACACAGGTGGAGAGGCCTTGCAGAGACATCTTGACAAGTTAGAGGGCTGGGCAATCACCAACAATATGAAGTTTAACAAGAGCAAGTGCTGGGATCTGCACCTGAGATGGAGCAATCCTGTATATATGTATACACCGCGGGACGAGAGGCTGGAGAGCAGCTCCGCAGAAATGGATCGGGGAGTTCTGCTAATGGCAAGTTAAGTATGAGTCAGTGGTGTTCCCTGGTAGCCAAAAGGGCCAACCATATCCTGGGGTGCATCCAGTACGACATTGCTAGCCAGTTGAGGGAAGTGACTGTCCCACTCCACTCTGTGCTGGCCTCACCTCGAGTACTGTGTGCAGTTCTGGGCACCACAGTATAAGAAAGACATGAAACTATTAGAGAATGTACAAAGGAGGGTTACAAAGATGGTGAAGGGTCTAGAGGGGTAGACATATGAGGAGCGGTTGAAGTCTCTTGCTTTGGTCAGCCTGGAGAAGAGGAGGCTGAGGGGAGACCTCATCGCAGTCTACAGCTTCCTCACGATGGGGAGCAGAGGGGCAGGTGCCAATCTATTCTCTTTAGTGAGCAATGATAGGACCCGTGGGAATGGTGTCAAGCTGTGACAGGGGAGGTTCAGGGGAGGTTCTTCCTGATGTCCAGCCTGAAGAGGGTTGTCGTGCACTGGAACAGGCTCCCCAGGTATTTAGTCACTGCACCAAGCCTGTTGGAGTTTAAGAAGCGTTTGGACTGTGCACTTTGTTATATGGTCTGAATTTTTGGGTAGACCTGTGTGGTGCCAGGAGTTGGAATCGATGATCCTTTTGGGTCCTTTCCAGCTCCGGATATTCTGTGATTCTACGTTATTTACTTTAAATTAAAAACAGTAGCTTTGCTTGTACGATGTACTTCTTGGGCAATGCACTTTTTTTTGTTTTGTTTTTAAGATATTATGAACTAAAAGAAACCAGCAAGATCTGTGTTTGTTTTTATACAGGTCATCTTTTCCTACCAGTTACTAACAAGTTTCCTACAAAGCACTCTTATTTTTTTCCAGTGACACAATAGCAATATAGTCTAAGCCAAGTAAGTACTATTTGTATATGTACTATTTAGGTAATCAATTTACTAGCTCTAGGTCACACTTCTGTCAGAAAGGAATCTTCATCATGCTCCCAACCTTTACCTGCAATTACCTTCACATTCCTATTTCTCTTATTCTCTAGGGCCTGATCTATTAAGGACTAAACTGACTTTTACGTATTTGCTTTTGTATTTTGCTGCTTTTTTGCTTTATGCCAAATCTAGAGGGAAGACGGGAAACGGCAAGGAAAGAAAAGAAGGAGGCCTCCACAGGAACTCACTTCAAAGAGTTTGAGGCTTTTTGAATTGCTCATTGAACCCCCTGACTTCCTCTGAAAATTTGAAAGACATTTTTAGTACTTTTTTTTCCTCATGAACTTACTTTAAGTAAGGTTTTATTTCTTGCCAAGGTGATCGGCTCCGGGGCAGACGCGTTCTGCCATGGAGCAGGGGATCGAGACGGGCAGGGCTTTTTTTTCGGCATCGAGTCCACTCGAAGCAGCCAAGGAAGCCGCCAGGACCCGGCAGCCCTCGCGAGGGAGGCTGACAAGGCATAGGTGGAGCCAGCAGCGCCCCCTCCCCGTGTGAGAAACACTCCGTAGCCAATAACTTAGGCTCAGGCGAGGATCTCAGTGAAGTAGTAATTTATTCGCGATTGCAATGGCGGGCGCCCCACAAGCAGGAGAGAGCGCATCTACTAGTTCCAAAACACAGTTTATATACCTTTTGATGGCAGGACCCTCCCCTGTTTCCCCACTGAGTGGGTAATCCAGATTCACAATCTATCTGATGCTTCACAAACAATGCATGGCCTTCAGTCGCCGGCCTGTTAAATTTCAAATTTCTTTCGACATTTTTACTGCTTGAAGTGGTAATGTTTCTTCACTTATCTGACTTGACTTGACACCATGATTTTCACCTAATTGTCCTAAGGAGTCTGATTGTCTGCATTTTACAAGGTCGCCTGCTAAACTTTCTTATCACTGTAAGCATATCTCAGTACCACATTCCCTCCTTCTAAACAATGTAACTCTGCAAAAACAACATTTCTATTCCCACAATTCCCCCCTTTTCTTTTTTTTTTATAAACTGTTGATTTTTGCAAAAACTCTTTTTATTTTTATTTATTTATTTATTTTAAGTGTAATTTGGTAAATATCTTCCTGTTCTTCACTTTCTTTGCTCTCCATTTCCTCTAATATCATTTTATCTGAGTAGGGTGGTGGATCTATGGTCATTTGTTTCAATAATGTGGTTTCAATTAACCGCTGGACAAGTCCCCTTACACAGGGGATAATGCAACAGCCAATAGCTGTCAAAACTCCTGCTACTATAATTGAGGATGTAAATATGGACATTACCATCCCTTTCCATTTACCAAACCAAGATTTCAACCATCCTGTGATGGAAGTGTCTGCTCCCGAATTTTCTGCCAATTCATTGGCAAGGGTGGTAAGCCCTTGCAATGCTCTTGTTACTGTGCCATCCGGGGCAGTATTGTTACGGATAAAAGTACAATGGTTGCCCAGCATCACGCATACACCACCCTTCTCCACAAGCATCATATCTAATGCTATCCTGTTTTCCCAAGCCATTTTGCTGATGGCATCTAGTTGTTCAGCGATTCCTCTCATCACATCCTTGGTATAATTGATGAATCTCTGCTGATTATAATAGAAATAATTAATCCAATCCACATTTTTATTGATTGTTACCCACCAGAACAGTAACTCAAACCCTGCAGCAATTTAATTTCTGGCTTTATATTCATCCCGAACTCCTCTAGGTACCCCAACAGAATCTATGTATACTCTATCATCAAATGATATTCCTAAGCCTCCTTTACTTCTTCTGGGTATTTGTGATGTTTCTCTTTCAAATGCCAGGGTGGAGGGTATAACTGATTGAACAAGTGCACAAGTGCCTTCCCAATTAGATGGTAGGGTGGACCGTAAGATCTTCCCTCCACTGTACCACCAGAGATCTGCCCTGGGGATCTCTAGTCTTGAGCAGTTTCCCATCAAGTCCTTGGTAGCACAAGGCAAATTCTCCCAGATGCCAGGTAGCACTCACACCCTGCCGTGAGAGGCAAACTGTATGGTTACCTATAGCTGTAGAGAATGCAGGGGGAACTGCGATATTGCTATCATGCAAGAAACAGCAAAGAGAGACTTACAGGCCTCATTTCCCCAGGCAGTCTTTTCTTGGTACAATGCAATCATACATCGCATCCCTTGGGAGTCTTTGGTCCACCCCCATGGGAAGGGCACTATCTGGGCAATCGGTCATCCCGAGGCACAAGCATAGCAGTAGCTACGATTGAGACTCTGGACAGTATATTTGACCCATTCTATCCAGGCATTCACGTCCCCATACCCTGTTTGAATCTCAAATGTTTGAACTGCCACATTTCAGAGGGCCTCCTGTTTACTCTCCTGTTTTCTCCTTGAGTTTCTCCCTTTCTCTGATGGCAATAGAGGATTGTTTCCATACAGCTATTCTCAATCTGGCTGTTGTGTCTCTCCCAGTTATTTGTTCTTTCTGTTCAATTGTCATTGGGCATTTAAATCTCCACAAGCTAACACCTCACAAGCATCAAACGTGACGGCTTGTGGTACATAACCCTCTGTCACAGTCACCCATATTTTGATGGGGTATCCCGTTTTTGCTATTATCTGGTCATGCCTTTTCCAAGTTACCAATTGACCAAGGCCTTCTCTGAGGCCTAGAATCACTAAAAACAAAATTAGTAATCAATTTTTCCCTGTCATTATTTTTAAACCTTAGGTTTCCAAATAATTATCGATACAAAAATAAGATGTACACTACTACTATAACAACCCCCCCCTTGGGAGCACTGCAGTTCGCTATAGGTCTGTCCTTTCTCTCAATCACAAGTCACACTCATTAGTTACCTGTGAAAATAAAAGGTTAGTTTACAATTGTAAGCTCTTATCCTGCTCAGAGTCCACTACGAGATTTTTCTCTTCAATTTCAACTTCCAACAAGTCTTTTGTAGGAACAGCTTCCCAGGTACTAGCGTCGACAGATGCCTTCACTCGAGTATAGTGAGTCCAACCTTTTTCCGCAGTTCTTACGGCTGTTTCAGTGGTCAGTAATTGTCCTTCCCATTCAGGCCGGAGTTGACTCTTTCCAGGTCCGAATCAGGACCCAGTTTCCTGGATGATGGTGGTGAATGGGGAATTCCAAAGGTGGGGTTTGAGCCAACAACCCACAGGTCCTGAGAGATGACAAAGAAGAAGACAACCCCAGAATACAGTTCTTAAGGAAACTCTCTTATTTTGAATTGTGGTATCTCATCCCTTCTGCCCAGATAGGGCAATCTGAACAGCATCTCATATGGTGAAATTCCTATATCCTTTCTTGGTGCTGTTTAAACCTGTAGGAGTAAATATTTTACCAAAGGAAGTTGGGTTTCTAACACTAGTTTAGTTAATTGCTTCTTTAATGTCTGATTCATTCGCTCCACCTTCCCAGAAGAGGAGGGGTGCCAGGGGCTGTGAAAATCCCACTCAATCTCTAAGGCCTGCTTTAACCCTTGCAGTAAAGCTTACACCCATCTAGTCACGTGGTCAATTAGGACAAACAAGTAACTCAGTAAAGTTTACCTGTATACTTTGGAAAGGTCAAACCCCTGGCTCCCGTCCCCCTCTAGATGGGTTACAGAACACCTTTTTATTTACCTTTTGACATATGGTACATCCTCTACATATGTGCTTCCCTAAAGTGTTCCCTACGCAGACATACTTTCTTAGCACAACATCACACATTGCTTGCACCTCCTAATGACTCTTCTGATGTAAAACAGTTAATATTTGCCTCATTATCACTTTATTCAGCATTTCTCTCCCATCAGGGAGTATCGATTTTCCTTCAGACTTCATGGCTCCTGATTCCTTAAAAAAAATCTTTCTTTTAAAACTTTTTAGTTCTTTCTTAATTTTCAACAATTCCCTGAATCCTCTCTGCATTTATTCTGTTTTCCTTCAGACATTAGATGCCTTAAATACCTGACTTCTCTTTCTCCATATTGTAATTTATTTATTTATTTATTTATTAATACTCCCAAGCCCTGCTTTCCCAGAAAGTTGAATAGCTTGTTAGTAGCTTCCTTCACAACTCTTTTCTCCTGTCCTGACAATAGAAAACGATCCACATATTTGTTAACATTAATACCTCCTTGGGAGGTTGTAATTGCTCCAAAATCTCTTTTTTTTTTTTCTTTTTTTTTTTTTTAGATCTTACCCAAATAGATAGGTGTCCCTGTAAACCCCTGAGGTAAAATTGTCCACCTATATTGTTGCTTCCGCCCCCATTTAAGGGTCTTTCCAGTCAGAGGTGAATATACATGTATGTTTGCTCTCAGGGCCAGAGAGCACTCCATTAACAACACTGTTATTCCAGTCTAACAATTTACTATTTGAATGCCCAATTTAATCATCAAATCCCTTCCCAACAAATTAGTCCTTGCCTTGGGTACATACAATAATTACCCAGTGATCATTTTATCCCCTAGTCTCAGCTTGGTATCCCCCCCAAAGTGGCACTGTTATCCCAGCCCCACTTTTTAGGGTTTCATTAGTTAATTTAATCCCTGATACTTTACAGGTCAGTAATGACCTAGCTGTTCCCCAGTGTATTGGGTTTGATGGCAAGGTTCGGTGGCTGTGAGTAGGGGGGTGGGAAACTGCAGTGGCAGCCCCCGTGAGAAAAAAAAACCCGGAAGCCTCCCCGTGGCAGATAAGGGACAATTTCATCTGGCCCTAAGGGGCCCACTGCTGCCCAGAGCCAAGCCATGAGCAATACAGTCCGTGCCTCTGTGAGAGCACATCCACGAAAACAAACAAACAAAGAAACAAACAAAAACCTGCTGCTCAACAGCAGTTGGGAGAGCGAGAAACCCCCCCGCAGACACCAAAGTCAGTGCAGAAGGAGGGGGAGGAGGCGCTCCAGACGCTGGAGCCGAAGCCCCCCTGCGGCCGCTGGAGAGGCCCCTGGTGGAGCAGGCTGTTCCCCCCCACCGTCCCCCTCCCCGATGCTTGGGAAACTGACCAAACACCACAGCAAATATGCAAATATACCAAAACTTCTAGACTGTTACTTAGATAATGCCTACATCCTCTTTCCCTGCTCATTCAACTTCAGACAGCTCTGTTAAATATTACATGCCACACCTTTAACACCTTCAGCAACCCTTTGAACACTTCCTTCATCTTTCTCCAGACTGTACTTTTCTAATACCAGCACCAAAGGCTCAGTCAGGGTCCAACTTAATTCCATACCTTTTCCCTCCAAGATACTGAAACAACATATCAATATAGCATATTTCATCCCATTTTCCTTCTTTCCTCCTTCTTCCACTCCAGATATTCCTATTCGAAGTGGCCAGCCTGGCCACACTTAAAACATCTTATCAAAGCCTGTCTCTGCTAGGACTCGGGCCACAACACAGGCAGCCTTCTTTGCCTGCCATTCCTTCATCTCTCTTCCTCTCCTTTCCATCCTGGCCCTGACTCCCCCTGAAGATTTTCTTCATCTTTCTCCAACCCTCTGCCTCACTACCCGCTGCACTGTCAATACCATTAGTTTCGATCTTTTTTTTTTTTTTTTTTTTTTTTTTTTTTTCCCTTCTTATCTCCCCTCCAGACACACCCCTCCAGGGCCTCCCGCAGGAGGGTCCCCCAGTGACTGTTCACTACATTCCCCCCACCTTCTGAAGCATTTTCTGCGTATTTTGCCAGGCTTTAATCACACAATGAACTTTCAAGAGCCCTTGGGATACTGGGTCCTCAGGTCTCATCCCCAAGTACTTTCTCATTCTGACACTAAGTCTCTCATATAATTTCTGTGTTGCACACTATTATTATTCCAGCCAGGATTGGCAAGTGGGTATTTCTGCCCTGCCGGTATTACCCCTGGTCCTGGAGGATGAGCTCTTTCCCATTCTTGTATAGCAGCTCTCCTCCTGATCATTCCCATTTCTTTCCCTGTAAACAACATACTTATAGACATAATTCCCTCCCCCAAGAGTATAAATCAGGTCGTAGGAACTGGTCTAATTGTTCAGCTAGGCTGTTGGGGTCCTTGAATAAAGACTTCCTCTCCTTCTTAAAAAGTCCTAACCTCTCTGCTGGTAAGGAGGAGGGGGTAGTTCACCTAAGAGGATACACAGTTAGTGTTAGTACTGTTAGTATCAGGGAAGGCAAAATTCTCAACATATCTTCTACCTTGTTCTAATTCTTGCCAGAGCCTAGAGTACAATCCTTCTTTAGGGACAGTGTTAATACAGTGTTAATTCCAGTCCCTGTCTCCATTCCTGGAGTGACTGCTGCTGCCACCAGTTCAATATTAAGATTATAGGGAGCATAACTTGGCTCCTTCTCTGAAAAAGGAATCTTATTGTTTACACATACATTTAAAGCCTGAATTTTCATCAGACCCGTATTTTGGCCAAAATACTGCTGTTTCCTTAATTGATTCTTTTGTCCAGACTGATACACAATGTTTAACCTGTGTTTTTTTTTTTTTTTTTTTAATTACTTTTCTTTTACAATCCCTCTAATTTTGGGATTATGTTTCCAATTTCTTATCATTTTTCAGGAAGAACTATTAGTAGGCACTCCCCCAGGGATATCTCCCTGTCCCCTGGAACTCATATTTTCCCATTTTTCCTAACCCTCGCCAGTATGTGCTACAGAAATTTCCCTTCTGCAGTGTACCACACACCAACGTACTGAAAAATGGGGGTGTACCGCCAAGCACTTCCCCGTGCCAGCGTTACCGCACACCTATGAGTTTACCAGATTCCCTGGAACTCGTACTTCCCATCTTTCCTAACCCTCGCCAGTATGTGCTACAGAATTTTCCCTTCTGCAGTGTACCACACACCAACGTACTGAAAGATGGGGGTGTACCGCCAAGCACTTCCCCGTGCCAGCGTTACCGCACACCTGAGTTTACCAGATTCCCTGGTGTACTTCCAAGCACTTCCCCGTGCAAGGATTACCGTACACCAGATTCCCCTGGTGTAGTGCCAGCACTTCCCCGTGCAAGGGCTTACCATACACCAGATCACCCGACCCCCAAGGCAATACTTAATATTTCTTACCTTGGTCTGTGCACAGAGTTACCGGATCGATTCTTAAAAACCCGGAGTGCCTACCTTCTTCCTTTCCCCACTACTTCACGGATCCTGCCTCTTTAAGCAGTCTCGGGCCCTCTGTCAGCTTTCCGCAGAACCGCCACCGTCGATGCACAGGACCGCTGAAATCAGTGGGGCATGCCTTCCTGCTGCTGCGGCGGTGGGGCTCCCCAGTAGGTGACTGGATCCCGGATGAGCCCCCAAAATTGTGAGAAACACTCCGTAGCCAATAACTTAGGCTCAGGCGAGGATCTCAGTGAAGTAGTAATTTATTCGCGATTGCAATGGCGGGCGCCCCACAAGCAGGAGAGAGCGCATCTACTAGTTCCAAAACACAGTTTATATACCTTTTGATGGCAGGACCCTCCCCTGTTTCCCCACTGAGTGGGTAATCCAGATTCACAATCTATCTGATGCTTCACAAACAATGCATGGCCTTCAGTCGCCGGCCTGTTAAATTTCAAATTTCTTTCGACATTTTTACTGCTTGAAGTGGTAATGTTTCTTCACTTATCTGACTTGACTTGACACCATGATTTTCACCTAATTGTCCTAAGGAGTCTGATTGTCTGCATTTTACAAGGTCGCCTGCTAAACTTTCTTATCACTGTAAGCATATCTCAGTACCACATTCCCTCCTTCTAAACAATGTAACTCTGCAAAAACAACATTTCTATTCCCACACCCGGACGTTCTAAAGCAGCCCCTAGGGAGCACAAGCTACCAGGAGCACGTCGAGCAGGGCGGGCAAACAGGGCGTGACGCATCAGAAGGGAGTGGAGCAGCAGTTTGTGCGGCAGTTCGTGCAGGGAGGGCCCCTCGCAGCTCTCTTGCAGCGGTCTTTCGCTTCGGTACTGGTACTGGTAGCCTGCTTGCGAGAAACCTGGCCATGGTATCAACCAGGCAGAAAAACATGGCCTCCGCATCTCTTGCAGCCTCTTCAGCCGCGGTCACCAATGTGGCCACTCAGATGGAGAGCTCGGGGAAACACACCTCCATCCAGGTCTTGGGCTGCAGGGTGTGCCCAAGTCTTCTGTCCCTATCAGACAGCAGCAGCGAGGGGTATGCCTGTGGGAGGTGTGCCCAGGTTGAAGAGCTGCTCAAACAGGTAGCGGAACTTCGGGAGGAGGTGAGCAGGCTCAGGAGCATCAGGGAGTCAGAGAGGGAAATTGACTGGTGGAGGTGTACTCTACCCTCCCTGAGACAGACTCAGGAGCCTGCCGCAGCACAGGTGCCTCCTGCTGCGCAGAAGGCAAAAGTCCCCTCATCCCACCAGGCAGTAAGAGGGGACCTAGGCCAAGGGGGGGAATGGAGGCAGGTTCCTGTTTGGGGTGGTAGGTCAGACCTGTCCCTGCCCACCTCACCTTCCCATCTACCCTTATGTAACAGGTATGACGCTCTAGAACACCATAGAACAATGAAGTAGACGAAAGCCCATCCCAGTTGGAGAGGGTGCCTAAGGCAAGGCAACCTACCCTCCGCATTGCTACATTGTCTGTCAAGAAAGACAGAGGGGTTATTGGCATGGGGGACTCCCTTTTGAAAGGGACAGAGGGCCTGATACGCCGACTGGACCCAACCGACAGGGAAGTCTGCTGCCTCCCCGGGGCTCGGGTGAGAGACTTAGCTAAGAAAGTCAAGCACCTGGTACAGCCCACCGACTACTACCTGCTACTGGTCTTTCAGGCTGGTAATGATGAGGTAGCAACGAGAAGTTCAAGAGCGATCAAAAGGGACTTTAGGGCTTTGGGGCGACTAGTCAAAGGTTTAGGGGCACAGGTTGTATTTGCCTCTGTCCTTCTGATAGGGGGGATCGATGCTGACAAGCGGGCTTACCACATTAACATGTGGCTTCGGGACTGGTGCAACCGACAGAACTTCAGGTTTTTTGATCATGGGAAGGTCTATGTGACGCCAGGCCTGCTGTCACCAGATGGGATGCACCTCTCTCAGAGAGGGATAAGGATTTTGGCTCAGGAGTTGGCGGGGCTGGTAGTTAGGGCTTTAAACTAGAGTTGAAGGGGGAAGGGGATAAAATCAGGCACGCCGGTGATGAGCTAAGGGATGGTGCGCTAGAATCAGAGGGACTGTGTGCCAGAGAGGTCCTTCGGTCGGCTCCACAAGGTGCTGTGTGTAGGGAAGCGCATTTGAAGTGCTTCTACACAAATGCACGCAGTATGAGGAATAAAATGGATGAGATAGAAATCTTGGCCCAGTCCCACAGCTACAACATCGTTGGCATAAGCGAAGCCTGGTAGGATGAGTCCTGTAGCTGGTGTGCTGCAATAGATGGTTACGGGCTCTTCAGGAGGGACAGGTAGGGTAGGCGAGGTGGCGGGGTGGCGATGTATGTGAAGCATGGGCTGGACTGCATGGAACTTCAAGTTGGCGATGGCAAAGTTGAGAGCCTCTGGGTAAGGATTAAGGGACGAACAAATAAAGGGGATGTCGTTGTGGGAATCTATTACAAACCACCTGGCCAGGACGACAATGCCGATGAATTATTCTTTGCAGAACTACGAGATGCCTCGAGGTCAACTTCCCTTGTCCTTACAGGGGATTTCAACTTGCCAGACGTCAACTGGGATCACCACACGGCTGACACGAGCAAGTCCAGAAGGTTCCTAAAGCACCTAGATGATAACTTCTTGATGCAGGTGCTAAGGAATCCCACTAGGAAAGGTGCCCTCCTAGATCTGTTGCTGGAGAACAGAGAGGGTCTTGTGGGGGACGTGGCAATTGGCAGCCATCTCTGCCATATTGGCCATGAAGTGGTTGAATTTAGAATTTATGGTGACAGAAGGAAAACTGCCACCAAAACTTCAGCCCTGGATATTGGGAAAGCAGACTTCAGGCTGCTCAGGGAACTAGTCAGCAAGGTCCCCTGGGAAGCTGCTTTTGAAGGCGTTGGCATCCATCAGTGCTGGTTAGTCTTTAAGCACTGCCTCCTAAAAGCACAAGATCAGGCAATTCCAAAATATCGGAAGACAGGCAGGTGGCACAGCCAGCCAGCCTGGCTGACCAGGGATCTTCTACTGGAGCCTAGATGGAAAAAGAAAGTGTATGGCTGCTGGAAGGAGGGTCAGGTGACAAGGAAGGAATACAAGGATGCTGTCCATGTTTGTAGGGAGAAAATTCGTGTGGCCAAAGCCCAACTACAGTTGAAGCTGGCCATGTCTGTGAGAGACAATAAAAAAGTGTTTTTTAGATATGTGAACAGAAAAAGGAGAACCAAAGAAAACATAGGTCCGCTACTTGACGGGGAAGGTCTCCTCACAGACAAGGACATAGGCAAAGCAGAGACGTTTAATGCCTTCTTCACCTCTGTCTTCAGTGCTGATGATGGGCTTCGGGATCCTGGGTGCCCTGAGCGGGAGGACCATGACGGTGGGAATGACAAACTCCCAACCGACCCTGAACGTGTGCGGGATTTGCTGCTCCACCTGGATCCATACAAGTCCATGGGTCCGGATGGGATCCATCCCAGGGTGCTCAGAGAGCTGGCTGACATCATTGTGGGACCTCTCTCAATTATTTTTCAACGATCTTGGGAATCTGGAGAGGTCCCAATAGACTGCAAGCTGGCAAATGTGCCAATTTTCAAGAAGGGCAAGAAAGAAGACCCTAGCAAATACAGGCCTGTCAGTCTCACTTCATTGCCTGGTAAAATTATGGAGATGATTCTTGAAGTTATTGAAGCGCACCTGGGGGACAATGCAGTCATTGGTCCCAGCCAACATGGGTTCACGACGGGGAGGTACTGTTTAACAAATTTTATTTCCATTTTAAAAACAAAGCTGCACATTTTTACTTGACATTTCATTGATAACAATATTCCCTTGTCTAGGAACAAGTCATGTTTATTCAGAATCAAGATATTAGCTTGCCTTTCCAAAAGCCAAATCCCCAGCCAGGGGATGGAGGCCAATTTTATATTGATATGGTCCAGATCAAGTTGTCACCAAAAGGTGCGCTGCTTTTATCTTCATGCTCTCAGTTGTCTTTCACCTGTTTCTCCACTAGCAATGAGGCTCCAGAGCAGGTGGACTGACTTGTTAATCTGGCAAACATTTGTTCCAGGGAAAATATATTTGTGAAGGGGAAGGGGGTAGCTTGTTGCAAATTAACAAGATCATCCTTTCTGTAGTGAGGAGTCAGTTAACTTCAAACAATCTAAGGAACTGGGTAGTACCTTCTACTTAGCATAATCCATGCAGGAGCTAAAAATAAAGCAATAATCTGATGTCATATTCCATTCCCTTTGCCACTGATCTTTAACCTCAGCTTGCCTTATTGTGATAAGGAGCTTGCCAAGAGAAGTTGTGGATGCTCTATCCCTGGAGGTGTTCAAGACCAGGTTGGATGAGGCCCTGGGCAACATGCTCTAGTAGCTAGCACCCCCACCCAAGGCAGGAGGGTTGGAACTAGATGATATTTGAGATCCCTTCCAATCCAAGCCATTCTATAATTCTCTCATTTTGAAAAAGGGCAGAAAGGAGAACCTGGGGAACTACAGACCGATGAGCTTCACCTCTATGCCTGGCAAGGTCATGGAACAGATCCTCCTGGAAGCAATGTCAAGGCACATGCAAGACAAGGTGATCCGAGACAACCAGCATGGCTTCACCAAGGGTAAATCGTGCCTGACCAATCTGGTGGCTTTCTAGAACGGAGTGACTGCATCAGTTGACAAGGGAAGACCGACCGATGTCATCTACCTGGACTTCTGTAAGGCCTTTGACACGGTCCCTCATGACATCCCGATCCCTAAATTGGAGAGAGATGGATTTGATGGGTGGTCCATTCAGTGGATAAAGAATTGGCTTGAAGGCTGCACCCAGAGAGTGGTGGTCAATGGCTCTATGTCCAGGTGGAAGCTGGTGATGAGTGTTGTCCCTCAGGGGTCTGTCCTGGGACCGGTACCGTTTAATACCTTCATCAATGACATAGACGGTGGGATCGAGTGCACCCTCAGCAAGTTTGCAGATGACACCAAGCTGAGTGGTGCGGTTGATACAATAGAAGGAAGGGATGCCATCCAAAGGGACCTGGACAAGCTTGAGAAGTGGGCCCACGTGAACCTAATGAGGTTCAACACGTCCAAGTGCAAGGTGCTGCATCTGGGTTGGAGCAATCCCAGGCATGAGTACAGACTGGGAGAAGAACTCATTGCGAGCAGCCCTTCAGAGAAGAACTTGAGGGTTCTGGTGGACAAAAAGCTTGACACGAGCCAGCAGTGCATGCTTGCTGCCCAGAAGGCCAACTGGGCTGCATCAACAGAGGCATGGCCAGAAGGTCAAGGGAGGTGATTGTTCCACTCTACTCTGCCCTTGCGAGGACCCACTTGGAGTACTGCGTCCAGGCCTGGAGCCCCCAGCACAGGAAGGATGTGGACCTGTTAGAATGGGTCCAGAGGAGGGCCACAAAGTTGATCAGAGGGCTAGAGCACCTCTCCTATGAAGAAAGGCTGAGAGAGCTGGGGCTCTTCAGCCTACAGCATTGAAGGCTCTGGGGTGATCTCATTGTGGCTTTTCAGTACTTACAGGGGACTTATAAAAAAGATGGAGAGCAACTCTGCTCAAACAGATAATGACAGGACGAGGGGGAATGGTTTTAAACTAAAAGAGGGGAGATTTCGATTAGATGCTAGAAGGAAATTCTTCACTCAGAGGGTGGTGAAGGAGGCACTGGAACAGGTTGCCCAGAGAGGTTGTGGATGCCCCGTCCCTGGAAGTGCTCAAGACCAGGTTAGATGAGGCCCTGAACAACCTGTCTAGTGGGTGGCGTTCCTGCCTATGGCAGGGAGGTTGAAACTAGATGATCTTTGAGGTCCCTTCCAACCTGTGCCATTCTACGATTCTATGCTAATACAGTACCTGGGTGCTGAATCTGTGAACATCAGAGGCACTGACTAGATCAATGGAAGACACGGAAGAAGAGCTACTGAAGTACTAGCAAAGACAAAAAATAATAATAATAAAAAAATCGCAGGTAATCTAACCAAAGATGCAACAGATCATTCCAGACCAACTTGCAAGCACAAGATATGGAAGAAAATGAAAACAAAAGCACCATAAGCATCAAGATAGCAGTGAATACTGATTTCATGCAACTATTACGTATTATAGTCCCAGCATAGCCCTCTGAGGAGCATAGTGTTTCCAGTAAGAGTAAAAAAAAGTCAACTGAGCATGATGCAAGAGACTGGATTTTATTGTGTTTTATTCAATTCAATGAATTTTGGTGAAGGAATCTTAAAAACCACTGAGCGGTTAGCAAACTGTTTTTTTTCGCTTTAATATCTCTGACAATCTTGATACAAATCAAGAGTATTGTAAATAGATGCTCAGATAAGTATTTTTTTGAGCCAAGACAGAAGAGTCCTTCTCCAATTCTAGCTACTTCAGTTGAAAATGAGTAAACCATTAAAAGTTACTAGAAATATCTACAGAAAATCAGTCTCAGCTACCCATACAAATTATATAGAAAATATCATGTCATCCCATTAGTCTGAGGTGACCATGGAAAATATATTACCTTTGGAACAAATCGATGAGCCTCCACAGCAGAATATGCATCTCCAGAAGGTAAGGATATTGGCCAGTGTAATCTGACCTTTTCACTTTGAGACTGCAACAAGATAGGTTTAATTATTGGTAGTCAGATATTACTGGGTAGACTATTAAGCAGTGAGTCATCCTCAATCTATATAGTGGCTACCACATTAAAACAAGAACTAACGCTGTCCCTGACAGGCATTAAGTTGGTGTCCTGCTGGACTTCTCAGTTAAGCGAATGGGCCTGGAGACTGAATTACCCATTCATCTATACTTCAAGGTATGTTTCTGGGTTAAGGAAAATTGATCAACAGCATTAAGGATGTTGCATCAATGTAGTAGTAACAATCACTCAAAACTTTTACTTGCCATTAAGAGACCCCACCATAGGTAAATTCTGTTGCATACTGTATGTCTACTGGTAAGTCTTATAATTCTTAACCAAGTCACTGTATTCACAAGCCTAAATGCTTAAGACAAAGGATGTACCACTTTGTTATTCCCTCTCATTTTATACACTACTATATGTTCCCATATACTGTATATTTAATCCCATGCATTTTATCTTTTTTTCATCTTTTTTTCATCCTTGCCACAGAAGTGTATTCAAGAAATGAGTTAGAGAAGTAGCTAGAGCCTACACATTTTTTTAAAATAAAAAAGAAACATCAGTAGAACTATATCTTTCCTATTTCACATACCGCTATCACCAAAAGAAACTTCAGGGCAGTAATTAGGATTCGAGAAATAGCTGCAGTGTTTGATATTCTTACTTGCACAGGGCATTAGTTACGTATGTGATAATTACATTTTCTCACAAATACAAAGATAAGTTTTATACAGGACCCTAATATACTTATTTAAGAATTAGAAACCAGAGATATTCCATTAGGTTAACACTTATACTGTCCTTTTCTATGTGAACTGTGAAGTCACATTCTCAAAATTAGTGTTAAGCAACAGTATTCAACCATACAAAAATTAAGAACTAAATTCCAATTATAAGTGTCAGTATAAAATATCTAGAGTTTCAGGAGATGCACCCCAGGATTGAGTTTAAGTCACAAAAGTCTTCTATGAAGTGCCCATCATTAACATTTTTCAAGCATCGATACCCATTCTTCCATTTTATCCTGTCTATTGAGAGCAGCTTCAACAGCATCAAAGAATTCTTCTTCATTAATCAGACTATTAGGACCCTCCTAGAGCATAAGAAACAAAACTAGTTTAAATTTTTGGAGACAAGAGCTCCAGCTAAGTTTAATATTGGAAATATATATGTATATATTATGCATATAACTGAGAGAAGGAAATTCCTCCACAGACCTCAAATATTTTCACCAATATTCTTAGATTACAATTCAACTGAAAACCCTACTTGTTAAAGGAAGTTATTCCCTCTAACTACAATTTAGTGGTAGTTATATAAACAAGTAAAAACAAACAGGAAACTGAGGATTGAGGAAGTGGCAATACACTTTGACATCAGATTTAAGCTTTTATTAACATATCTCCTCTTAAAAGTGTTTAAAGTGTGTCAGAAAAGTAAGCATATTATCATAGTTGTGCAGTTAGACTTCTTCTGAGTATTCATTCCAGTGTCTTAGGGTAAATTTCAGATATGTACTCAAAACATAACGATACAAGATAAAATCCTGGGAATCTCTTAAGAATTCTTGGAAAGAACAGTTTAGCACTAAACAGCAGGTAGAGCTGAGTCAAGTATTAAAAACTTAAGTCTAAATACAAAAAATGGTAATTTAAGAAGACTAGGTTTGCTGCTTTTATTGTATTGTAAAACAAACCAGTCTAGCAAATTTCATAAAACTACAACAGGGATATCTGGGAGAAGCAGCTGGGTTCATAATCAGGTAGACAAAGTCCAACTTCCTATCCATCTTCTTCTTTTACATTGCATGCCTATGTCATAGCAGAGAACCTAAGCACAACTATCTTTTAAATATCTCAACGCATTACTACTATTTCTCAGGCTATGATTTGTAAACAGAAACAAGTGCTTGATTAATCTACATGAGAGGGTCAAGTTCTTGCAAATTACAGAAACTACAATATAGATGCATTAGCTTAAACTACCTTCTGAAGAAGAATATATCTTAGAATTTTACTAAATACCTGAGGAGGAAGCTGCTGAAATATGCAATTTGTCAGCTGAAGCAGGACTTAAAATGATTGAATTTATGAACACATTTAAAGTGGCAGTGACAAGTTAAAAATCAATTTAAGTTAAACTTCAGATTCTAGGACTACCTCCGTAGTCAGGGTTTTCATATTTGTATTACATACTATACAGCTAACCCATTAAAAAGCAAACATACAAAACTATTGCATATGGATAGAGCAACAACAACAACAAAAAAATCACAAGTAATTAGAAATATCTGTAAGAAAAATGCTCTAGACAAAAGCAGAACAAGAAAATCTGGGGTAAATACAGACTTCTATTCTCAAGAAGTTAAGGACTGAGATTCTTCATCCAGTTTCCATTTCCAAGGTAGAAAAATAAAAGTGGTATGAACACCTAACACCTTGATTTACAAACACACACACAAAAACACACACACACCACTTTTGAGAAATAAACCAGTCATTAAACGCCTTAGCATTTTTTAAATTATCCAAGCAGAATTTCTACCTCATAGTCCAGCCCTCCAAAGTGTGACTTTTTCTTTAGTTCTGTCAAAGCATTTTTGTATGCTTCTTCTATTCTTCTCCTCTTCTCCATGTCCTGCAAAATTACACAACCATGTAATGCAGCAAGAATGAACTGGCTGATAATAGTAAATATGCCAGCCAATAAATGGAATAACCAGTATAGGGTTTTTTTTCCTAAGGAAAGATTACAAACCTGCAGATTTTATTTGCATGAATGCATGACGTGTGCCCATATAAACGCGTATATAATACAAAGCTTGGAAAGCTACTTGTCTTGAGGATAGCTTTTTTAAGGTCATGTGGAAGAAACCAGATCAGCAAGCAAAAACTGGTACCTAGTTTAAACATAACTATTCATGGTTTGTTGAGGGTCAGACTTGGTATCTGACTGACAGTTTATATAAATCTCCTTGACTGTTGTGGTTTAACAGGGCTGGCAGCGAAGCACCACTCAGCCCTTTGCTCACCCTCCCCCCCTGCAGTGGGATGGGGGAGAGAATCGAAAAAAAGTGAAACCTTGCGGGTTGAGATAAAGACATTTTATTACGACAGAAACAAAAGGAAAATAATAATACTAATAATGATAATAGTGCTACTACTAATAATGTGTACAAAACAAGTGATGCACAATGTAGTTGCTCAACACCCGCTGACCAATGTCCAGCCTATCCCCAAGCAGCCAGTCCCCCCCATCCCGGCTAGCCACCCCTATATATTGTTTACCATGATGTCAGATGGTATGGAATACCCCTTTGGCTAGTTTGGGTCAGCTGTCCTGGGTCTGTCCCCTCCCAGCTCCTGCTGCATGCCTGGCCTGCTCGCTGGCAGGACAGAGCAAGGAGCTGAAAAGTCCTTGGCTTAGTGTAAGCACTGCTCTGCAACAATTAAAACATCGGCATGTTATCAGAACTCTTCCCATCCTAATCCAAAACATAGCACCCTACCAGCTACTAGAAGGAAAATTAATTCTGTCCTAACTGAAACCAGGACAATGGTTGATGATTATTCTTTGTACAGTGCTGTGCTCTGTACTTGTAGCTGGAACAGCAGTGGTATCACACCAGTTGTAGTGCAATTGCCTGAAGTAACTAGGAAAATAAAACTAACATTCATAATTTAAAGAAAATGTACAGCATTGAAGAGGCTTTCAAGGTCAGGCGTAGCTGCATTACCTGAGCGTTCCCTAGGCTTCCAACCTTAGATGCTATCGCGCTGGGGAAACCTCTTGGCAAGTCCGCCAAATCCACACTCAAAATCCCAGATACCCCAAATTCAAAGAGAGGTTCAAACCTAATAGGGACCGGGGTGAGTTGTGGTGTAAGGCCCTAGGTTTGGGTGTACCCCGACCATTCTTGTGTGGTGCCTCTATGGAGGACCTCCGTACATTAGTCCAACTTCTGTGTAAGAAAAATATTCCAGCTGGGGAAAATTGCCTTACTGGAAAACCCCCAACCCATAAGGAAACTGCAACTTCTGCACCGAGCCCAATTGAGGAGGCAGAAGCTCAGCACAAAAACTCCTATCCCCGGGGAGGGCAGTGAGCCACCCTGCTCGGTGGGTATTAGCAATTCAATGGCTCTCTAATGAACACTCTGACCCTATCATTGCCATTCCTGTTGAACCCCAAAAATATTGGTAAATTTTCTTATTGACACCGGGACCCAAATGTCAGTAATTACACATGAGACAACACAAACCCTGGGCATAACACCTGCTCGATGCAGGGTTAAATTCACGGGAATCGACGGTGTGGAAAAACAATGGCCCACTGCAAAAATTTCACTCTGGTTGCCAGAGGAACAAAAATTAACCAGGGTAGAAGTATTAGTTGGTGCTGCATATACTAATATTTCAGGATTCGACATACTGCATGGTCATATGTGGAAACTCCCTGATGGAACTGTGTGGAGTTTCACGACATATCAAAGGGATTCAGACACAGTAAAACTGAGCCTGTTACAAACATCCATACCCTTATCCCCCGCTAAAATCATTAATGTTCGGCAATAGCACTTATGGGAATTGACGGGGTGGTAACAGAATTGGAAGAAAGAGGCATTATTAAAAGGACTCATTCACCTTACAATTCACCAGTGTGGCCGGTAAAGAAACCAATCAGGCAATGGCCTTTTACGGTGGATTACAGACAGTTGAATGCTAACACTACACCTTTGACTGCCGCAGTTCCAAACATGGCAGAGATAGTGAAAGCCATCTGTGCATCTAACAATAGCAATGGTGCTAATTACTCCCGAATATCTCTATGCATGGGAAGTCAAAGCTTGCTATTTCGCCCTCTTTCTAACCCTGCCGGTTGAATACAACCGAGCATATTTTATTTTCTTTTGTGTTCACAGGAATCCTGAGTGAACTGTGTATGGACAGCTGGAGGATGACAAATCAACAGTTTGGATTAATAATGATATGCTTTACCCTGACCTTGATGCAATTACAAACTTTAAAGGAAACTTCGCTACTGTGGTTGTGCATGGAGCTGAGGTGTTTCACCATGGCATCTAACCATGTATTGTCACAGTATAGCATAATCACTGGAACACCTCAGAACAAAAAGGATCTAAATCTCTCTACTTTAGTTCTACATGGAAACAAAATATTTTCAAAAGATGAATGGAGTTGGAACGATTCTTTTTGAGAACTGCTTACACCAGCTGGTGAGCACGGTTACACGGACGTTCTCTGAAACAATCTTGGCACATGCCACGGGATGCAACTGGGTTATTGGGAATATTAGGTATATTAAATAGCATTGATGCTGAGGTCCTAATGAGTAGAATAACGGCTACTACAGAGGTCCTAAGGAAACTGCAACGACCAATAAAATCATCCTTATTGGCTTTAGGAGCAAATCAATGGCTTATATCTGATGTTTTACCACATTGGGAACAAACTGAGGAAAATGATCATCAATTAATTGTAAATGCCCTTGGAAAAACCCAAGGCAATACCTCCCTTGCCTTGAGCTGCATCCAAGTGCAGTTATGGATACAATCTGTAGCAGCAGCTATCATTAGAGAGGGAGAAGGAGGAATTTTGCCCACTGAAATTCGAAAACTGATTTGGGATAATGCTTCGGAATTTGAGTGTCGTGGTTTAACCCGGCTGGCAGCTAAATACCACGCAGCCGTTCGCTCACCCTCCCCCCTCCCTCTCTGGGACGGGGGAGAGAAATGGAAAGTGAAGCCCGTGAGTTGAGATAAAGACAGTTTAATAAGACAGGAAAATAATAATAACAAAATAATAAAAACAATAATAATAATAATAATACAATGGCGATAATAGGAAAATAATAATAATATGTACAAACAAGTGATGCACAATGCAATTGCTCACCACCCGCTGACCGATGCCCAGCCTAACCCCGAGCAGTCCGGCCCCCTCCCCCCGGCTAGCCACCCCTATATATTGTTTAGCATGACGTCAGATGGTATGGAATACCCCTTTGGCTAGTTTGGGTCACCTGTCCTGGGTCTGTCCCCTCCCAGCTCTTACTGCACCCCCAGCCTGCCTGTTGGCAGGACAGAGCAAAAGGCTGAGATGTCTTTGGCTTGGTATAAGCACTGCTCTGCAACAATTAAAACATCGGGGTGTTATCAGCATTCTTCTCATCCTAAGCCAAAACACAGCATTCCACCAGCTACTAGGAAGAAAATTAATTCTGTTCTAACTGAAACCAGGACATCTATCCACCCCTTATTCCATACCGTTTATGTCATGCTCAGGTTAAACTCTTTTCCATACATTCTAATTAGTCACCTACAGTAGTCATAGTAGTGATAACATACAGTATTATATAGTAATTAACATGGTACAATTCAGTTCATGGGCTATTCTCACCCAGTATTAAATCTCCTTGAGGTACACACCGGACCTCTCCGTTCTTTTGCATCACCCACCAAGTGTATCCAGGTCCCTGAGCGAAAACAATTCCACGAATGGGTTTGCCTTTTCCTGAGGCAGGAGTAGCCCAGACTGTTTTACCGAGCATATTTTTTACATGCACTACAGGAACTTTATCCCCATCTACAGTACGTAACAGGTTTGATTGGGCAGGTCCAGCTCGGTTGGCAGATCCCCTAGTATTGACTAACCAGGTGGCCTTTTCCAAATGCGTATCCCAATTTTTGAATGTCCCAGCGCCCATTGCTTTCAATGTAGTCTTTAACAGTCCGTTGTATCGTTCAACTTTCCCGGAGGCTGGTGCATGATAGGGGATGTGATACACTCACTCAATACCATGTTCTTTGGCCCAAGTGTCTATAAGGTTGTTTCGGAAATGAGTTCCATTGTCTGACTCTATTCTTTCTGGGGTACCATGTCGCCATAGGACTTGCTTTTCAAGGCCCAGGATAGTGTTCCGGGCGGTGGCATGAGGCACAGGATATGTTTCCAGCCATCCGGTGGTTGCTTCCACCATTGTAAGTACGTGGCGCTTGCCATTGCGAGTTTGAGGGAGTGTGATGTAATCAATCTGCCAGGCCTCTCCATATTTATATTTCAGCCATCGTCCTCCATACCAAAGAGGCTTTGACCGTTTGGCTTGCTTGATTGCAGCACATGTTTCACAGTCATGAATAACCTGTGCTATAGCGTCCATAGTCAGGTCCACCCCTCGATCACGAGCCCATCTGTATGTTGCATCTCTACCTTGATGGCCTGAGGTGTCATGGGCCCATCGGGCTATAAATAATTCACCTTTATGCTGCCAATCCAGGTCCACCTGAGCTACTTCAATCTTAGCAGCCTGATCCACCTGCCGGTTGTTTTGATGTTCTTCAGTAGCCCGATTCTTGGGCACATGAGCATCTACGTGTCGTACTTTCACAGCCAGGTTCTCTACCCGAGCAGCAATGTCTTGCCACAATGCAGCAGCCCAGATGGGTTTGCCCCTACGCTGCCAGTTGTTTTGCTTCCATTGCTGTAACCATCCCCACAGGGCATTTGCTATCATCCATGAATCGGTGTAGAGATAGAGAACTGGCCATTTTTCTCATTCAGCAATGTCTAAAGCCAGCTGAATGGCCTTCACTTCTGCAAACTGACTCGATTCACCTTCTCCCTCAGCAGCTTCTGCAACTCGTCGTGTAGGACTCCATACAGCAGCCTTCCATCTCCGATGCTTCCCCACAATACGACAGGACCCATCAGTGAACAGGGCATATTTCTTTTCATTCTCTGGTAACTGGTTGTACAGTGGGGCTTCTTCAGCACGACCCACCTCCTCCTCTGATGATATCCCAAAGTATTTGCCTTCTGGCCAGTCCATAATCACTTCCAATATTCCTGGGCGACTGGGGTTTCCTATTCGAGCCCGCTGAGTAATCAGTGCAACCCACTTGCTCCATGTAGCATCAGTTGCATGATGCGTAGAAGAGACCCTTCCCTTGAACATCCAGCCTAGTACCGGCAATCGGGGTGCTAGGAGGAGCTGCGCTTCAGTACCGACCACCTCCGAAGCAGATCGAACTCCTTCATATGCTGCCAATATCTCCTTTTCAGTTGGAGTATAGCGGGCCTCAGATCCTCTGTATCCCCGACTCCAAAACCCCAGGGGCCGACCTCGAGTTTCCCCAGGTTCTTTCTGCCAGAGGCTCCAGGTGGGGCCGTTCTCCCCGGCTGCAGTGTAGAGCACATTCTTTACATCTGGTCCTGTTCGAACTGGCCCAAGGGCTACTGCATGGACTATTTCCTGCTTAATTTGTTCAAACGCTTGTCGTTGTTCAGGGCCCCATTCAAACTCATTCTTCTTACGGGTTACTTGGTAGAGCGGGTTTACAATCAGACTGTAATTTGGGATGTGCATTCTCCAAAACCCCACAACACCTAGGAAAGTCTGTGTTTCTTTTTTGTTAGTTGGTGGAGACATAGCTGTTATTTTGTTGATCACATCCATTGGGATTTGATGACGTCCATCTTGCCATTTTATTCCTAAAAACTGGATCTCTCATGCAGGTCCTTTGACTTTATTTTGTTTTATGGCAAAACCGGCTTTCAGAAGGATTTGGACTATTTTCTTCCCTTTCTCGAAAACTTCCTCTGCTGTGTCACCCCACACAATAATGTCATCGATGTACTGCACGTGTTCAGGAGCTTCCCCCCTGTTCTAGCGCAGACTGGATCAGCCCATGGCAAACGGTAGGGCTGTGTTTCCACCCCTGGGGCAGCCGATTCCAAGTATATTGGACTCCCCTCCAAGTGAAGGCAAATTGTGTCCTGCACTCTGCTGCTAGAGGGATGGAGAAAAATGCATTAGCGATATCAATTGTGGTGTACCACTTGGCTGCCTTCGATTCAAGTTTGTACTGAAGTTCCAGCATGTCCGGCACTGCAGCACTCAGTGGTGGCGGGACTTCGTTCAGGCCACGATAGTCCACTGTTAGTCTCCACTCGCCATTAGACTTTCGCACTGGCCATATGGGACTATTGAAAGGTGAATGAGTCTTGCTGATCACTCCTTGGCTCTCCAATTGACGAATTAGCTTATGGATGGGAATCAGGGAGTCTCGGTTAGTGCGATATTGCCGCCGGTGCACAGTTGTGGTAGCGATTGGCACTTGCTGTTCTTCGACCCTCAGCAACCCCACAACAGAGGGGTCCTCTGAGAGACCAGGCAAGGTAGAGAATTGTTTAATGCCTTCTGTCTCTAACGCAGCTATACCAAAAGCCCACCGGAACCCTTTTGGGTCCTTGCAATATCCTCTTCTGAGATAGTCTATGCCAAGGATACATGGAGCATCCGGGCCAGTCACAATGCGGTGCTTTTCCTACTCATTCCCAGTCAGACTCACTTCAGCCTCCAATACAGTCAACTGCAGAGATCCCCCTGTCACTCCACAAATATAGATGGGCTCTGGTCCTTTATAGTTCGATGGCATTATAGTACATTGTGCACCGGTGTCTACTACCGACTACTACCCGCTACTGTTTTTTCAGGCTGGTAATGACGAGGTAGCAACGAGAAGTTCGAGAACAATCAAAAGGGACTTTAGGGCTTTGGGGCGACTGGTTAAAGGATCAGGGGCACGGGCTGTGTTTGCCTCTGTCTTTCTGATAGGAGGGATCAATGTTGACAAGAAGACTCGTCTTATTAACATGTGTCTTCAAGGCTGGTGCAACCAGAAGAACTTTGGGTTTCTTGATTATGGGAAGGTCTATGCAACACCAGGCCTGCTGGAACCAAATGGGATGTGCCTCTCTCACAGGGGGGAAAAGGATTTTTGCTTAGGAGTTGGCAGGGCTGATAGATGTGGCTTTAAACTAGAGTTGAAGGGGGAAAGGGATAAAACTCTAAAGCCGGTGATAAGCTAAGAGATGGCATGCCAGAATCAGAGGGACTGTGTGCTGGTGGGGTCTTTTGGTCTGCTCCACAAGGTGCTGTGTACAATGAGGCACATTTGAAGTGCTTCTACACCAACACACACAGTATGAGAAATGAACTGGATGAGCTAGAAATATTGGCCCAGTCCCAGAGCTACAATATCATTGGCATAAGTGAAACCTGGTGGGATGAGTCCTGTGACTGGTATGTCACAACAGATGGTTACAGGCTCCTCAGTAGGGATAGGCAGGGCAGGTGAAGCGGTGGGGTGGTGCTGTATGTAAAGGAGGGGCTGGACTGTGTGGAGACTGCAGTTGGCAATGGCAAAGTTGAGAGTATTTGGGTAAGGATTAAGGGACAAACAAATGAAGGGGATGTCATCATGGGAGTCTATTACAGACCACCCAGCCAGGATGATGACACCGATTAATTATTCTTTGAGGAACTAAGCGATACCTAAAGATCAGCTGCCTTTGTCCTTATGGGGAACTTCAACTTGCCAGACGTTAACTGGGAATATCACACAGCCGACATAAGCAGGTCCAGGAGGTTCCTAAAGCACCTCGATAATAACTTCTTAGTACAGGTGCTAAGGGATCCAACTAAGAAAGGTGCCCTCCTAGATCTGTTGCTGGAGAACAGAGAGGGTCTTGTGGGGGATGTGTCAATTGGCGACCGTCTTGGTCATGGTGACCATGAAGCAGTTGAGTTTAAAAGTTTTGGTGACAGGAAGAAAACTGCCACCACAACTTCAGCCCTGGATATGGGGAGAGCAGACTTCAGGCTGCTCAGGGAACTAGTTAGCAAGATCCCCTGGGAAACTGCTTTTGAAGGCATTGGTGTCCATCAGTGCTGGTTAGTCTTTAAGCACTGCCTCCTAAAAGCACAGGATCAGGCAATTCCAAAATATTGGAAGTCAGGCAGGCGGGGCAGACAGCTGGCTTGGCTGACCACGGGTCTTCTGGAGCTTGGGCATAAAAAGAAAGTGTATGGCTGCTGGAAGCAGGGTCAGGCAACATGGAAGGACTACAGGGACACTGTTTGCCTTTGCAGGGAGAAAATTTGTGTGGCCAAAGCCCAATTAGAGTTGAAGCTTGCCGGGTCTGTGGGAGACAATGAAAAGGTTTTTTTTAAATATGTGAATAGAAAAAGGAGGACCAGAGAAAACATAGGTCCACTACTTGAAGGGGAAGGTCACCTCACGAACAAGGACATGGGCAAAGCAGAGACAATTAAATGCATTAAAGGCATTAAAGCCTTCTTTGCCTCTATCTTCAATGGCAATGATAGGCTTTGGGACCCCAACATTGGTGTGATAGCACTGGCGTTCCAGCTACAAGTGCAGAGCACAGCACTGTATGGGCTGCTGCAGGGAAAGTTAACATTCCAGCCAGACCCAGTACACCTTCTCATATCCCCTCCTGATGTACACCTTCAGGGCCTCCCGCAGGAGGGCCTCCAGTGACTGTTAACTCCATCCTCCCACCTTCTGGAGCTTTTCCTGTGTATCTGGCCAGGCTTTAATCACAAAATGAACTTTCAAGAGGCCTTGGGATACCAGGTCCTCAGGATTCATCCCCAAGTACGTTCTCATTCTGACCTCAAGTCTCTCGTATGATTTCTGTGTTGTGGGTTATTATTATCCCAGTTGGATAAGCAGATATTTCTGCTCTACCAGAATTACTCCCAGTCCGAGGGAAGTTAGTTCTTTCCCATTCTTGCATAGCTGCCTGCCGATTCATTCCCCTCTTAAACATTCTTCTCCAGTGAATAACATACTCAAGACTGACATCCCCCATTTATTCAGCACTGGGCATCCATCCATTTATTCAGCACTGGGCAGCACGGGGGGTAGTCCCACCACACACGGGAGTCTCCCCAACCCCCTCAAGGCAATACAGTAAAGCTTGTCTTACCTTGGTCCATGCACAGAATTACCGTATCCAGGTCATCAGCAATTATGCCTGTGCCTGTGCTGTGCCTGTGTTATGCCTCCCTTTTCCCCAGTGCTTCACAGAGCCTGTCTTTAGTTTAACAGTCTCAGTTCCTTGTCAGCCATCCTGACAGGACCACTGAAATCAGTGGGGTGCACCTTCCTATCTGTGGTGGCAACAACTCTTTGGTAAGTGACAAGATCCCAGACAAGCCCCCAAATTGTGAGAAATATCTCAATATTTTTTTCAGACAGGGTCTTCTGTGAAGCTATTTTTGTTTTTACTGATTTCATATTCCTTTTCCTGTTTTCTTAGCTATCCTCCTTATTTTGGGACAGTGGGACCTTCCCCTTAGCTTCTTAACATACTCCCCACTGCTATGCAACTGTCATGCCTGCACAATCACTTTTGAATATGCAAGGTTAGTGGAATTTTCCACTGCAAAAACACAACTTTGTTTCTCACACTCCTGTACTCAGCTCTGGTGAGGTCGCACCTTGAGTACTGTATTCAGATTTGAGCCCCTCACTACAAGAAAGACACCGAGGCCCCGGAGCATGTCCAGAGAAGGGCTACGAAGCTGGTGAAGGGCCTGGAACACAAGTCCTATGAGGAGCGGCTGAGGGAACTGGGCTTGTTTAGTCTGGAGAAAAGGAGGCTCAGGGGAGACCTTATTGCTCTCTCTAGCTAACTGAAAGGAAGTTGTGGGGAGCTGGGGGTCAGCCTCTTCTCACAGATAACTGGTCATATGACAAGAGGGAATGGCCTCAAGTTGCGCCAGAGGAAGTTCAGGTTGGATATGAGGGAAAATTTATTCTCAGAAAGAGTAGTCAGGCATTGGAAGAGGTTGCCCAGGGAGGTGGTGGAGTCATCATCCCCGGGGGTGTTCAAGTGTAGATGCGGTACTTAGGGACATGGTTTAGTGGGCAATATTGGTGGTAGGGGGACGGTTGGACCAGATGATCTCAGAGGTCTTTTCCAACCTTAATGATTTTATGATTCTCTGTTCCCTCCCCACTTCTTGACCACCCCCAGCCTACTGGCTTGGGCGGGGGATGGGCAGAGTTGGAGAGAGAGCCTTGATGCTAAGGCTGCATTGCTCAGCAATAGACAAAACATTGGTGCAATACCAATGTTGTTCTAGCTACAAGTACAGAGCACAACACTATATGTATGGGCTGTTGCAGGGAAAGTTACCTCCATCCCAGACAGACTCAGTATAACAGTGTAAGATCATAATTTAACATAGAGATGCTACAAGTTTTGTCATTTTCTAGATTTGTTTCTAGATTGTTCTTTAAATTTTGTGATTTTTCAACAGAGATGGCCATTAGACATTCTGCATTTGGATGCCCTACTCTGGTGACATTGTATTGTAATTCTGATTTGCACCACTTGATGTCAGTGATATATTATAGAATCATAGAAAATCCCGAGTTGGAAGGGACCCATAAGGATCATTAAGTCCAACGCCTGGCACCGCACAGGTCTACCCAAAAGTTTAGACCATGTGACAAAGTGCACAGTCCAATCGCTTCTTAAATTCAGACAGGCTTGGTGCAGTGTCTACTTGTTGAGGGATTTTTGAAACAGCAAAGATCCCATGGCTTGCTGCAGCTGAGCAAACCAAGCTACCAGGACGACTATGAGGAGTTCCCATGACAGTGTTCCCACATCGCCCAATTGAGGAATTTAGAGAAATATTGTTGCCAGCAGCTGGCTTCAAGGGCAAGGTCTACGTGACTGCTAATCACAAGGGGGTTGTTTTCTTGCAGGTGGGGTTGTTTTCATGCAGTTGTTTGTCTGAGTGCTTTTGACCAATAATCTTGTGTGAGACACTATCCGCCCCTGTTAAGTTCACTATAAAAGTCAGGCTATTTGGGGTAATAAATGGAGCATGATCTGACCATACTGGTGTCTGTCGTGCTTTCGGCCATTCTTCCTGCAATAACTACTTCCCTGGGGAGCCTGTTCCAGTGTGCGACCACCCTCTCAGTGAAGAACCTCTTCCTGATGGCTAGCTTAAACCTCCCTTGCCTCAGCTTGACACCATTCCCACGGGTCCTATCACTGGTGATTAAGGAGAATAGGTTCGTGCCTGCCCCTCCACTCCCCCTCGCGAGGAAGCTGTAGACCACGATGAGGTCCCCCAGCAACCTCCTTTTCTCCAGGCTGAACAGGCCAAGTGACCTCAGCCGCTCCTCGTACGTCTTCCCCTCTAGGCCCTTCACCATCTTTGTAGCCCTCCTCTGGACACTCTCGAATAGTTTTACGTCCTTTTTGTACTGTGGTGCCCAGAACTGCACACAGTACTCGAGGTGAGGCCGCACCAGTGCAGAGTAGAGCAGGACAATTCCTTCCCTCGACCAACTAGCAATGCCTATTCTGTGCCTGGAACACGAGATTCTGTGTTCTCAAATTTGGTACGCTCTTGTCTGCAGCTCTAACTTTTATATATAAAGCCTAAATTCACGATTCTAGACACCTGCCATGGATTTCAGAAGGCGTTGTATGCTCTATACCTATGAAAATGAAGCGTATTTGTTTAACTGTGGATTGGCCTGCAGCATTGCTATTGCTATATCTTTGTTCCAAGCTTGTGATAAAGGACAGATTTTTTTCATCCTTGAAGGTGATTATATATATTTTTAAGTGTTAAATCTAGCTTTTGTGATAAAGATTTAGCCTAGGCATTCATAAAACTCTATACTGGAGTCTTATTGTAGTTGATAAAAAGCGTAATGTTACCGAGGAAGAAAATATTATGGATTATAAACCTCCATGATTCTAGTCTAAGCAAAAATAATTGACATTTAATCCTTAGGTATGACTATCCAAAGATGCTTTTTGAGGACTTTCTGACTGTAAGCCAGATTTTCAAGGATAGAATTTGTAGTCCATCAGTGGTGGTGTGTGGTTTTTTGTTGCTTTTGATAGTAAGCTCTTTTTTTTTTTTTTTTTTCAACAGGGAAAGAAATTCACTCTTTAGATATTTGGTCTGCTAATATTTGTGATAAGCAAAGGTTGAATTTTGCTACTTTCATGTATATGATGGCACAGTTTAGAAGGGTGAGGCTGGTTGTGTTGGTTGGTTGGTTTGTTTGGGTGGTTTGTTGTTTTTTTTTTGGCTTGGTTTGTTTTTTGTTTGTTTCTTTTGCTATCTGGTATTGGTGCATATTTATTTATTTGTACCACTAAAACCTCAGCAATTATTAGATCTCCAGTAAATGATCAAGGATAATGATCAGTAATACAGGGCAAGCGCAGATGGATGTGGTTGATATTATGATTATTACTGTTGCTATTGGGTTTCAGCAGAGTGGACTAATGAACAAATACAACACAGCATTTAAGTAGGAGGTTTTTAGGGATGCAGCTCTGAAAATTCTAAGAAATGCCATCAGTTGTCATCATTGAATTAAGTTTCAGAAAAAAAGACATCAGTTTTCTGCTATTAAATCACGCTTAGTGGATTCATCATCTATTTAGTAAGGCAGCAATTAGATTTTGTGTGTGTGTGAACTGTAAGGACCAGGTCCCACAATGTTGGTGAGCATTTTCATAAGAACCTTGCTGTAAAGAAATAGAGGAAATAAAAGGTGTATAGTTCCTATTTCTATTTTTCTCAAGGGAAACTTATTGTGACCTTAAGTGTGACAGGATTTCTCATAATAATTATATAACTTGTATAAATAGGGAAGTAGTGGTAATAAGAGAACACATCTGGAAACTGGCATCTCAACTGTGAGATTTGGAGCCTGACTGGCTTAAGGATTTTTAATTTCCTGGATTTCATTCAAAGTAATATGGTGATCCCTTAATATTAATGGTTGTTAAGAGTGTGGCTTCCTCTTCCAGTCCAAGACTCCTATCTGCCCAGCCTGGGAACCCAGGATCTCTACCCGAGCTGAGGGACATGGCTGCCGCTTCTGTGTTTGTAGGTTCAACCAGTAGCAAAGCTGAGCACGTATCCCAGAGACACACAGACACACACAGAACACGGACACAGCCAGTCACACAGATTGCCACAGACAAGGCACTGCCTTCAACAGCACCTACATATAGGATTCACATAAAACAAATATAGACAGCCGAGTCCCCTTTCTCCTATTCAGATGGTAGTGAAGAGGAGAAAGTGTCAGCCTGATTTACTGACTAGGGAAGTTTGCTACCTGCCATGGGCTTGGATCTGGGATGTTGTGGAGTCACTGCCGAAGCTGGTCTGGCCCTCTGACTACTGCCCCCTGCTCTTACTCCACGTGGGTGCAAATGATACTGCAAGGGGAAACCTGGACAGTATCAAAAGGGACTACAGAACTCTGGGGGAAGTAGTCAAGGGCATGGGGGCCTAGGTGGTGGTCTCCTCAATCCTGATGGTGAGTGGAAAAGATGTGAGAAGAGGAGCACTGATAAGACAGGTCAATAATTGGCTGTGGAGCTGGTGTCAGTGACAGGGTTCTGGGTTCTAAGACCATGGGACCCTGTCTGACAATCATCTGCTTTGGATAGATGGATTGCACCTCTCTAAGCGGGGCATCCTATTTGCCATATGGATGCAGGGCATCTATTTTTACCAATAGGATCGCTGACCTCATAAGGAGGGCTTTAAACTAGGAGTGACGGGGGAAGGAGAGGGTAACAAGCAATACACTGAAAGAGTGACTGACAGGGTTGCTGAGAAAAGGGCATTGGGTGATGTGACAGGGAGGGATCACAAAATCAATTAAATGGGAATTAAGCAGGGTCACCTCCAGCGCTTGCAGGTTAACAAGGTAATGCCTACCAGGCAACATTATAGCAAAATCCCCCAAATGCTTTCTAGGAACCCAACATGCTGGGGTGCCCCTCCAAAGTGTCTGGACACTAACGCATGCAGTATGGGGAATAAACAAGATGAGTTAGAGACGTGTGTATGGTTGCAGGGCTGCGATCTTATTGGGATCGTGGAGATTTGGTAGAATGGCTTCCATGACTGGAGTATTGCAATATAAGGATGCAGGCGCTTTAGGAAGGACAGGCTGTTGAGAGGAGGAGGGGGTGTCGCCCTCTATGCCAATGACCAGCTGGAGTGCACAGAGCTCTGCCTGGGGATGGATGATGAGCCAAGTGAGAGTTTATGGGTAAAGATTAAAAGAGAGGACAGGTAAGGGTGACATTGTAGTGGGTGTCTGCTATAGACCACCTGACCAGGAAGAGCAAGCGGATGAGGCCCTCCACAGACAAATAGAAGCAGCTTCACATTCACAGGCCCTGGTCCTCACGGGGGACTTCAACAACCCCGATATCTGTTAGAGGGACAACGCAGCAGGGCATAAGCAATCCAGGAGGTTCCTGGAATGTGTTGATGATAACTTCCTCCTCCAAGTGATAGAGCAACCATCAAGGAGCGGGGCTCTGCTGGACCTCATTCTCACCACCAAGGAGGGTCTTGTTTGGAATACAAAGGTCAAGGGCAACCTTGGCTGCAGTGACCTTGAGATGGTGTAGTTCAGGATCCTGAGGGGAGGGAGCAGGGTAAAAAGCAAGCTCACAGCCCTGGACTTCAGGAGAGCAGACTGTGGCCTCTTCAAAGAGGTGCTTGGAAGAGTCCTGTGGGATAAGGCCCTGGAGGGAAGAGGGGCTCAAGAAAAATAGTTAATATTCAAGGGTCACCTCTTCCAAGCTGTGCATCTCAATAAAGAGGAAGTCAGGAAAAAATGCCGGGAGGCCTGTATGGATGAACAAGGGGCTCCTGGCAAAACTCAAACACAAAAGGGAGGCATGCAGAGAGTGGAAGCAAGGGCGGGTAACCTGGGAGGAATACAGAGACATTGTCCGAGCACCCAGGAATGAAGTTAGAACAGCTAAAGTCCAAATGGAATTGAATCTGGCCAGGGATGTCAAGGACAACAGGAAGGGCTTCTACAAGTACAGGTTGGAAAGTAGGAGAAATTTCTTCTTAGAAAGAGTGGTTAGGCATTGAAACGGGTTGCCCAGGGAGGTGGTGGAGTCACCGTCCCTTGGGAGCGTTTAAGGAAAGTGTAGATGTGGTACTTAGGGACATATGGTTTAATGGGTAATTTTGGTGGTAGGGGGACGGTTGGACCAGATGATCTTGGAGGCCTTTTCCAACCTTAATGATTCTATGATTTTAGTAAGAATTTAGAATGATTTTTTAAATTTTCATGATGGGTTTGGCTCATGTTAATTGCTAAGTTAGCAGTTTAAGGGAAGCTGCTGCTTCAGTATTTGAGAAGTGCTAAAGTATTGAAACTGGTACGTAACATCTCACTCATTTTGCTTCACTAAAACAAATTATTATTGTTAAACACCAGTTCAGCTACAGCACCAATATCAACATATGGAGTACTGGTGTCACTGAGTCATTTTAAATTACAATATTTAAACTAGATTTGTTGTAAGGCTGAGAGCACAGTGCATCTTCAAGGTATCCCTTCAAGGAAGAACTTGTATGTCTACCAGGCAAGTGGACCACTATGGAGAAGGGAATCCAGTACCTGAGGGAATTAGCTGTACGGAAGGTGATTTATAGGGACCTAGACAACGAAACAAATATCCACAGATCCAGATGAAGTCAAGTGTACACGACCCATGTGGCGGAAGTTTGTATGGAGTGCACCATCATCATATGCCAGCTCATTGGCAATATCGGCCTGGAAAGAACATGAGGAACCCACAGTGGATGAATTGACTAAACAACTCCAGCAGTACGAAGAAAGTCTCTCCTCGTCTCTCTTCTTCCTTACAGGCCTGTGTCTCAGCTGTGGAGAAACTTTCTGAAGAGTTCTACCAACTTAAAGAGAATTTATTTTCCTCCCCACCTGTACAAACCAGTGTCTCACCTATCAGGCGTAAGCGTCCATCCGTGCAAGGAAGACGATACAGTGGGTACACACCCCGTGGTACCCTGTGTTTTTACCTACGTGACCATGGAGAGGACATAGGAAAATGGGATGGAAAATCTACCTCGACCCTAGAGGCACGGGTATGTGAGTTGCAAGGAAAAACAATCGGGAAAAAGGGGTTCTTTGAGAAGCTTGCTGCTCCAACTTCCAGCAGGCAGTCCTCCAGATGCAGAAATGAAGATTCTGACCAGGATTAGAGGGGCCCAGCCTCCAGCCAGGGGGAGGAAAGGGACAATCGAGTTTATTGGACCACGTGGATTCGATGGCCTGGCACGTCAGGCGCACAAAAGTATAAGGCTTTAGTAGACACTGGTGCCAGAACCTGTCTGTATTTATGGGGTGACGGGGGGATCCCAGCAATTGACTGTATTGGAGGCTGAAGTGAGTTTAACTGGGAATGAGTGGCAAAAGCACTGTATTATGACTGGCCCAGATACTCCATGCATCCTTGGCATAGACTGCCTCAGGAGAGGATATTTCAAGGACGCAAAAGGGTTCCGGTGGGCTTTTGGCATAGCTGCCTTAGAGACAGAGGACATTAAACAGTTGTCTACCTTGCCTGGTATCTCGGAGGACCCTTCTGTTGTGGGGTTGCTGAGGGTCAAAGAACAGTAGGTGCCAATCGCTACCACAACTGTGCACAACTGTGCACTGGCGGCAAGACTCCCCCAATTCCCATCCATAAGCTAATTCGTCAACTGGAGAGCCAAGGAGTGATCAGCAAGACTCATTCACCTTTCAGTAGTCCCATATGGCCAGTGCGAAATTCTAACGGCGAGTGGAGGCTAACAGTGGACTATCGTGGCCTGAACGAAGTCACACCACCACTGAGTGATACAGTGCCAGACATGCTAGAACTCCAGTACAAACTGGAGTCAAAAGCAGCCAAGTGGTACGCCACAGTCAGTATCACTAATGCATTTTTCTCCATCCCTCTAGCAGGAGAGTGCAGGCTACAGTTTGCTTTTTCTTGGAGGGGTGTCCAATACACCTGGAATTGGCTGTCCTGGGGGGGAAACACAGCCCTACCATTTGCCATGGACTGATCCAGTCTGCGCTGGAACAGGGGTGTAATAAATGACTGAGTCCCAAATAGGGTTACAATCAAAGTTTACAATTTATTAAACGAATAGAGGTAAGCAAACAGCGCTGGGTGCGCCGGGAGTCTCTGCTCCACTAAGACGCACACCAATTATATCAGGCGGCTGGTTTTTATGCTCCTAGGCTAATACATATTCATCACCACTTTTGGAAAAGGCAGGGTTAGTATAATTAGTTTCCCGGGACCTGAACCATCCCACGGATGCATGCGTATCAGTCTCTGGTGGGCCCTCTGGGGGTCGCTCGTAGAGGCTCGTAGTCTTCCTCCCAGGCTTTGTCCTTTGGTTGTTCTTCAGCTTCCCCCCTCTCCTTATTTAGTAGTCTCTGGGCCAGATGTCAGAAAGTTGTGTCTCGTGCAATAGTCAACAGTTATCTCAAAAAACTCCCCCCTATTCTCTTATCTCCCAGACCCGAGTCTCAAGGTTTACCCTTCAAACCCTCTATCGACATGAACTGCTAGACCATTCTTTTGCAAGATGCAAGAGCTATATACACTAACCACTCTGTTTCTCTTGGACTTGTGGTTATTTATACAAGGGTATGTAAGACAGAAGGTCACATTTCATTATGAGGCCCTAGCGCTGTTCCATATTGACACGAATCAAATGAACATATTTCACAGGGGGAAGCTCCTGAACACCTGCAGTACATTAATGACATCATCGTATGAGGTGGGTGACACAGCAGCTGATGTTTTTGAGAAAGGGAAGAAAACAGTCCAAATCCTTCTGAAGGCCGGTTTTGCCATAAAACAAAATAAAGTCAAAGGACCTGCACGAGAGATCCAGTTTTTAGGAATAAAATGGCAAGATGGACGTCGTCAAATACCAATGGATGTGATCAACAAAATAACAGCTATGTCTCCACCAAATAACAAAAAAGAAATGCAAACTTTCCTAGGTGTCGTGGGGTTTTGGAGAATGCACATTCCAAATTACAGTCTGATTGTAAGCCCGCTCTATCAGGTAAGAACAATGATTTCAAATGGGGCCCTGAGCAATGACAAGCCTTTGAACGTATTAAATGGGAGATGGTTCATGCAGTAGCCCTTGGGCCAGTCCAAGCAGGACAATATGTAAAGAATGTGCTCTACTGCGCAGCCAGGGAGAATGGCCCCACCTGGAGCCTCTGGCAGAAAGAGCCTAGGGAAACTCGAGTTCTACCCTTCGGGTTTTGGAGTCAGGGGTACAGAGGATCTGAGGCCTGCTACAGTCCAAACGAAAAAGAGATATTGACAATGTATGAGGGAGTTTGATCTGCTTCGGAGTTGGTCGGTACTGAAGCGCAGCTCCTCCTGGCACCCCGACTGCTGGTACTGGGCTGGATGTTCAAAGGAAGGGTCCCCCTTTACACATCATGCAACTGATGCTACGTGGAGCAAGTGGGTTGCACTGATTACTCAGCGGGCTCGAATAGGAAAACCTAGTCGCCCAGGAATCTTGGAAGTGATTATGGACTGGCCAGAAGGCAAATACTTTGGGATGTCATCAGAGGAGGAGATGGTCCGTGCTGAAGAAGCCCCACTGTACAACAAGCTACCAGAAAATGAGAAGAAAAACGCCCTGTTCACTGATGGGTCCTGTCGTATTGTGGGGAAGCATCGGAGATGCAAGGCTGCTGTATGGAGTCCTACACGAGGAGTTGCAGAAGCTGCTGAGGAAGAAGGTGAATCGAGTCAGTTTGCAGAAGTGAAGGCCATTCAGCTGGCTTTAGATATTGCTGAACGAGAAAAGTGGCCAGTTCTCTATCTGTATACTGATTCATGGATGGTAACAAATGCCCTGTGGGGGTGGTTACACCAATGGAAGAAGAGCAACTGGCAGCGCAGGGGTAAACCCATCTGGGCTGCTGCATTGTGGCAAGATATTGCTGTTCGGGTGGAGAACCTGGTTGTAAACGTACGCCACGTAGATGCTCATATGCCCAAGAATCAGGCTGCTGAAGAACATCAAAACAACCAGCAGGTGGATCAGGCTGCTAAGATTGAAGTGGCTCAGGTGGACCTGGATTGGCAGCCATAAAGGTGAATTATTTATAGCCCAATGGGCCCATGACACCTCAGGCCATCAAGGTAGAGATGCAGCATACAGATATGCTCGTGATCGAGGGGTGGACCTGACCATAAACACTATAGCACAGGTTATCCGTGAATGTGAAACGTGCTACAATCAAGAAAGCCCTGGCAATTCCAGGCCTGTCAGTCTCACATCAGTGCTTGGTAAAATTATGGAGAAGATTATCCTGGAGTTACTGAAGCACACCTGGGGGACAATGCAGTCATTATTCACAGGCAACATGGCTTCATGAGTGGTTTATCCTGTTTGACTAACTTCATTTCCATTTATGATAAGATCACCCATCTAATCGATTAAGGGAAAGTAGCTGATGTGATCTGTTTGTATTTCAGTAAAGCTTTTGACACAGTTTCCCATAGGATTCTACTGGACAAAATGTCCAGCACACAGCTAGACAAAAATATCATCCGATAGGTGAGCAATTGGCTGATGGACAGGGCTCAAAGGGTTGTGGTAAATGGGGCCACATTAGGCTGGTGGACGGTCACTCTGTCAAGCCTCAAGGCTCCATTTTATGGCCAGTCCTCTTCAATGCTTTTATAAATGATTTGGATGTAGGACTAGAAGGTGTTTGAACAAATTTGATGATGACACTAAACTTGGAGGAATTGTAGACTCTGTTGAGGGTGGAAAGGCCTTGGCAGAGAGATCTGGACAGATTGGAAAGCTGGGCAATCACCAACTGCATGAAGTTTAACAAGAGGAAATGCCGGGTCCTGCATCTGGGACGGGGCAACCCTGGCTATATGTACAGGCTGGGCGACGAGATGCTGGAGAGCAGCCCCACAGAGAGGGATCTGGGGGTTGTGGTTGATAGCAAGTTGAATATGAGCCAGCAGTGTGCCCTGGCAGCCAGGAGGGCCAACTGTATCCCGGGGTGCATCAAGCACGGCATTGCTAGTCGGTCGAGGGAAGTAATTGTCCTGCTCTACTCTGTGCTGGTGCAGCCTCACCTCGAGTACTGTGTGCAGTTCTGGGCACCACAGTACAAAAAGGATGTGAAACTATTGGAGTGTCCAGAGGAAGGCTACAAAGATGGTGAAGGGTCTAGAGGGGAAGAGGTATGAGGAGCAGCTGAGGTCACTTGGCCTGTTCAGCCTGGAAAAGAGGAGGCTGAGAGGAGACCTTATTGCAGTCTACAGCTTCCTTGCGATGGGTAGCAGAGGGGCAGGTGCTGATCTATTCTCTTTAGTGACCAGTGATAGGACCCGTGGGAATCGTGTCAAGCTGCAACAGGGGAGCTTCTGACTGAACATCAGGAAGAGGTTCTTCACTGAGAGGGTTGTTGTGCACTGGAACAGGCTCCCCAGGGACATAGTCATGGCAGCAAGCATGTTGGAGTTCAAGACGCATTTGGACTGTACTCTTAGTCATATGGTCTGAATATTTGGGTAGACCTGTGTGGACTCGACAATCCTTATGGGTCCCTTCCAACTCAGGATATTCTGTGATCATTTAGCAACCTAAATTGAACTTTAAAGATTCAGTGGAAAACTGTCAAAGACTGAAAGGCTGAGTTTACCAACTGGGAATTTCGTGGTAGCATTCACTCTGAAACATTTATTTTACAGTTTCTAAAGTAAAATTTGAAAAGTAAAGCAACAGTTTTGATGTGTTGAAAAAACAAGGTAGCATAGTTTTCCAAAAAATTCTTAGAAAAAAGCAACATTTACATGAAAACAGCCTTTATCTGTGAATGTAGTTTTTTCTCTTCCTGAAACTATCAAAAACTGGTGATTATCAATAAAAATGTTTCATGAAATTTTGCAAGTTTACCTATTTTGAAAGTAACTGGAGAGCCCTGAAAATACATAAAGCATGACTTATTTATAAGTCATTGAGAGAAAGCATAGAAGTTTCACTGGAATGAAAAAACAAAACCCACAAAAATGCCAAAAAAATCCACCCCCTAAAAAAAAAACACCACTTTTTCTTTACTTTAATCTGCAAATTATTGATAATTCAGATGTGTCAAAAAAGACAACTCTGCATTCCAAATCTGCCAGCTTCTCTTGTAAACAGCATTTATTAATGCAGAAATTGTGAAATTGCTTGATTGCAGAGCAGAAGAGTTACTGGCATTATTAAGATTATGGAAAATTTAATGAGACATTTAATTTACAGTTGTCATGGGTGAACAAAATAAAATACCTAACAAACACATTAATCTTAAAGTAAATGTTTAGAAAATAAGTTTGCACATTAATTTCAATTAGTAAGACCAATAAAGCTCATGAAGCTTTCAACCTTTAGAATGTAATTTAAAAACCTTTCATTTATTTACAATATGGTTTATAGAGAAAGGCACACTTCATTATAACACTATATTCAAACTCTAATCACCTCTGTATTTAACAAATTCTGCTGAACTTTAACATTCAAAATATTTTAGGACAGTTATAATTTTCAAATAGATTTGCTTGAAGTTCAGCAGACAAATCTATCCATGCATCTTTAGGCCCTTCTATGCCTACATCTATTTATCAGATGACAGAACCATGTTCTTTGCTCAGGCCCTACTTACAGAAGAGACTTTTACAAAGAAATGTTTAGCCACTAGAGAAACAAGGTGAAAAGCCAAAAGAAGCCCCACAACTAAAGTGGAAGAAATAATGTTACTAGAGGTCTAAATACCTGCTGTCTTTAAGTTCTTTTGCAGGGTGTACATAGGTGGCAAGGTGTTGGTAGTGGGGCGGTTGCAGGAGGGCCTCCATGGGAGAAGGTCAGGGGCTGCCCCACATCAGACACAATGAATGCCTGTGTGGTGCCAGGCATTCTGTCTGCCAGGTTAAACCACAATACAAGTTAAAGACATTTTTTCAACACAAGTAAAAGGAAAATGATCTTACCTTATCTAGTCTTTTTTGCCAGCTTTCTTCACGTTTTACCATGAGTTCAATACAATGAGAGAGTGTAGCAAGGATTCCAGCAGTAGTTGCCTTGAAAGTTAGAGCTTCTCCTTTAAAGTCTATGCCATTAATTCCTTTGGGTGTCACATGGGGAAACACTAAAAAACCACAAATCATTCACTGATAGCTGCCTTTAACTCAAACGAGCATTTTACACGTATGCTTTACATTACAACTATTTGAAGAAAATATACTGGCTAGGAAGTAAATTTAAAAATAAAATTCAAAAGCGCTAATAGTTTTCAGCTATCCATAGAATAAGGAAAGAGATTCAAAAGGAGGAATACATTCCTTCAGCTTCCTATACTGTATTTCAAGTCTGCTGTGATGCTGTATAAGTATGCAAAACACGAGTGGTAATACTTCATAACAATAGCAGTTTGACAGCTTGAAGTGCTAATACAGTACTAAGAAAAGAACAATTTCAAAATGCAATTAAACTCAAAATTCAAGGCTGTTTAAGCATGTAATTTTAAGACCTCAAATTAAAAAGTATTTATCAAAGTATCAAATGTGTTGAATTATCCAAGTACTGTGGGTTTTGCAGTTCAAATAACTACTTCATGAAGTCAACCAAGCCATGTGTTGCTAAGGCTATTTTAAAAAGTCACTTAAAATGTGTGACAAAAAAGTACCTATTATATGTCAAACTTGTATGTATGATTACAGAATAACAACTCAAACAGTACATATTAATGTCATAAAATATTAGGAAGCAGAAGTAACACCCATGTTGAAGCTGACTGAGGCCAGCATGTTAAAGTAACTCCTGCTATGCCATGGAGCAAGAAAATGACTTATCACCAAGGGTTTTTGTTTGTTTTTGTTTTTAATAGAGTCTGTCAGTTTGTCAATCTGCCACTTATGGTTTAAGAAGTCCAAATAAATATTTGTGTAAGTTTATCCAATATCTGTCTGCAAAGGTGAAATAGAGCTTTCAAGCAGCTCAGTTCTTATAGGGGAGAGAAATGCAATTGCTGTTCTCTAATGACACAGTATCTACACCTAGGGAACAGAAAGCAAGAGTCCTACGGTATTAAGGCATGGTTTAAGTCTTCAGAGGTTTTATATGCCCTCCTTTCACAAGCAATCAAACTATTTTTCAAACAAATGATTACTGACCACATACTCCTTCAAATACCTCAACAAACATATATGCTATGGTAGAATACAACTTATTTTTTGTTTCATGTTAGTCAAGAATATTCCTTAAAAGATAGAGATAGTGGGGGTTGGAGCAAAAAATAAAGAGAAAGAAAAATATGTTTCAGAAACAATAATGAGCAGAAGAGCTCTTCCTCCCCCTAATAGCTGCAGAGAGAACACAGAAGAGACTGAAACTGAAAGTAGTACAAGCTGATAAAGTGGTGATGCAGTGGATTCACTGAGAATAATAAAAATTAGACAAAAGATTTACCCATAACACACTTCGCTACTAAAAAAAATGAAGCTTATACCAGTAATTTCTCCTAGTGGTGTAGACCATGTTCATGTGCAGGCTTACCAGCACAGCTATGCTGCTTATAGATGTGATTTATTTATTTATTTTCCTTAAGCACACATGATAGACAGGCTGAAGAAACTACCACTAGCTGCAACAGTATAAAATAATTTCAGAAATCTCTATAGTAGATCATAAGGGGGATTCAGCAACAGACTAATTTCCTGAAACAGTTTGGTCTGCCATACAGTTTTGGTCATCATACATTCTTTCTTTAATGTTTATTCTCAAAGTAGCAGTGATGTGTACACAGCTTGCAGTTTTGAAGCCTGTGCCTATTGTTCCTTTCAGCCATTATAATCCTGGACAAAAATGAACTTGTTGCAAAAAGGTGCAAAGCTTATTTCTTTAAAAAAAGGACCACTCAAGAGATTCCTTATTGTGGATGGAAGTACTTTGATTCACTCCTAATCACAGGAGACATTTGTCTTCCCAGAACATGTCAGAAAGCTACCTCAAGCCCTGTCTCAGCAACAGTTGAGCTTCAGCACATTAGAAGTATTTTTAAGAAGACTTTCTATTTAAAGAACCCAAACATCTTTCCTATTCCTTTATTTACATGTTTGTTTGTTTTTTTAATGTAAACTATAAGATTGATTATTTCAAACTGAAACGTTGCATCAGGAGATCTACAGGTTCAAGTTAAAGTCTAATTGGAAAAGTGTTCTTATTGCAACTGTTCTAGCTTGGTGATCAAGCTGAACGTAGCCAACTGAAAAAAAGGAGCAGTATGATTTTTCTCCTACTTTAACTTCAATTTCAGCATCTTGAATCAAATGGTTCCTTTTTAATTATCCTGACTTTTAAGTATTTTCCTTTATTTCTAAATTTTCTCTTTCCTTTCACAGTAATGGATTTTTCGTACCACATTTTATCCTTCAATAGCTCTTCAGCCTTTCTCTCCTACACCTCTAGTCTGTTAGATCAGTTTTTCCTTCTTGTTCCTAAACTGCTGTTTGTAACACTTCCCAAATGTCTCAAACATCATGTTTGATCAAATTTGTTTTCCAATTAAATGGAAGATTATTTTCAAAAGTAGAAAACTGAAGTTCCTTTATCTTTTCCATTTAATGCCAATTTTGAAGTAAGAAAAGGGTGCTAAAGGGATTTCTATAGGTAATGTAAACTAATGGTCCAGTAAAAAATGGTCCAGTATTGTATGACAGAATGGCCAAAGGAGCTTTTAAGACCACATGTCTTTTGGCCTGTTTTTGAATCCTTTGAGGACTGGATTTGCCAGGCCTTAAATATACATGTTAATTCAAAGGAACCTTTTAGCCAGGAGGAAAGTGATTATGCAGGATTATGGATCAGGACTTCACGTCCTTTTCCAGCCTCAATATTTACACTAAAAGCAGACGAGAAATTTGAAGAAGAATAAGAAAAACAGGAAAAAGAAAAAGATGATAAATGGGAGCTATTGGATAACCTACCACCTCCATATCCTAACAATCCACCCCCGGTGGCTCCCACTCCAGTGGCTGTGGTATCTCCCCCAGTACCACCGTTGCCCCTGCCTCCACCACCAACAGCACTGGAATTAGACCGACCTCCATCTGCATGTATGAGAAGTAGGACTGCCATATCTGAGAGAGCTTCTCTATATCCCTTAAGAGAGGTACCCCTCAGAGGCTATCAGGGAGGCATCGGGTTTGTGGCAGTCCCATTAAATACCACAGATGTAAGGAATTTCAAGAAAGAAATGGGGACCCTATTAAATGACCCCCTCGGAGTAGCTGAAAACCTGGACCAATTCCTAGGCCCCAATACTTATACCTGGGAAGAAATGCAGTCCATTTTAAGAATCTTATTTACTGCTGAGGAAAAGGGAATGATTAGGCAAGCTGGAATGAGGATTTGGGAAAGACGGAATCAAGCAGGACCCCCAGGAGACCAAAAATGGCCAAATGTGGATCCCCACTGGGATCATCAACAACCCCAAGGAAGACAGAATATGAGGGATTTGAGAACATTAATCATACAGGGAATAAGGGAAGCGGTTCCCCGAGGACAAAACATTAATAAAGCATTTAATGAACAACAAGGGAAAGATGAATCTCCAACAGAATGGTTGGAGAGATTAAGGAAAAGCCTACAAATGTATTCAGGAATTGACCCGAATACAGTGGTTGGAACCGCACTCCTTAGAACACAGTTTGTAGCTAAATCCTGGGGGGACATAAGAAGAAAATTAGAAAAGCTAGAAGACTGGCAAGAGAGAGGATTAGAAGAATTACTTAGGGAAGCACAGAAAGTATATATTAGGAGAGATGAGGAAAAACAAAAAGCAAAAGCCAAGATCTTTGTAGCAGTAGTAAAAGAAAGTCAGAAAAAGACCTTGTCCGGAGAGAGGAGAACAAAAAAGAATAGAGAAAACCCCTAGGGGTCAGCCTTGTCGAGGGAAATAGACAATTCCCGCCTGTTACTATTGCAACAAGAAGGGACATGTTCAGAGGAACTGTCGTAAACGGGAACAAGATGAGAAAATATTCAAAGAAGAATAGGAGTGTCAGGGGCTATATCTTCTGAGGGCTTTGTTATAAATGAAGTCTCAACTCCCTCTGAATTTAGTAACATAAAAGAATATTTATAAAAGGCAAGTAAACAGCGCTGGGTGCGCGGGGAGTCTATGCTCTACCAACACACACACCCAACCGTTGAACTTTCCAAATATATAGAGGACATTGCTGTTACATATTTACAAGAAACCCGAGTACGCCTATACATATGGATATCCTATCCCCGCTTCATATTATAATTCTCTTTGTGGTGGTCGTTGTGGGTGAAAGGCTCAGGGTTTCTCCATCACCATTAGCAACCTTTTGTTCCAGACTGCAGGAGCGGTTTCGACTGTCTCCCTCTTCTTCTGCACGTGCTCTGCCCTCCACAAGGTTCCCGAAAGCAACAAAACATGATTGCTTTTCCTGCATTTTGTTAACCCTTGAAACCACACTAATAATATTATTATCATATAATGTGATAAATTAGTAGGGGTTTGTTCATTGTCCTTGAGAATTTAAAGAATCTACTGAGGAGATAAGGTTTCACAACTCACGGCATTGTAACATGGGGACAAAGCAAGACATCCTGTTTTGCCCCCACCTGAACACAAGCACAACGCATGATCACAGGAGGAAGAATAACGACCCCCAACAACAGACTGCGCAATCTCAGGACAGGTCTCGACAAGTTGACAAGTCGACAGGTCTCGACAGGTCTCGACAAGTCTCGACAAGCCGGAACTTCAATGCTATAAAACAGCGACACTGGAAAGGGGAAGTTGCGTGCCGTGGTGGAGCGGAGACTCCCCAGCCGCCCAGCGCTGTTTTGCTTGTGTCTGCTTACTTGATTAATAAAATAATTTCAATAGACCAGTAAATTGTGTGGTCTAACTTATAACAATTTGGTGCCGTGACTCGGATGAAGGCAATCTGATTGAAAGACCTTCGGAGGGGGCGCCCCGCTGATTTCAGCGGCCTTTGCTAGGACTACTTTCATTCAAATCCTTCACCGACGAACCCAAAATTAGACACAGGCAAATAAAACCGGTAAACCCCAGGCAACCTTTGTGCACGAAGCCCGAACAAAGACCCACGGGGTGGGTAAGTATAGGCCGGTGATCCGTTCGGTTGGGGCTGGGTATCCCGGAACACAACAAACGAGACGTCCAATTGCGGACGAAGCGAGTGTGGACCCCTCGGTAGTGCGGTTCCCACATCCCGCGAGGGACTGGGCCACGAAAAGGGGGAAGCGATCCATGTGTGTGTGTGTGAAGGTGTTCCGGAAGATGGAACAGAAGAAGAGTAAGCCTTCTGGTCCCATGGGTGGGGTAACGTCTGATGTTAGGTTACCCCAGGATTAATGATTAAAAATTGGCAGGATTCCCCTTTTAGGCGGGGAAGGAATAAAGTAAAAATGATACGTTATTGTGTTGAAGTTTGGGGTGGTAAACAGATTAGAGGAGACCACCTTTACTGACCTGTATTTGGGTCTTTTGAAGATTGGGTTTGTCAGGTCTAAATATTTATGTAAACTCAAAGGAACCCTTTAGTCTGGAAGAAAGTAAGTATGCACACCTCTGGATAAATTCAGATACAAGGACGCATCTATATCCTCTAAAATAAAAAGGAGGGCGGGATAAAAAGAGATAGGACTTAAAAGTCCCGACACTGCCCCTGCCCTATATTCCACCGCCCGCACCAACGGCTCCCGTCCCCGAATTAGCTAATCCAGGAGAATTGGAATCGGATCATGAAACACAGGGGCCAGTAACCAGAAGCAGGGCAAGAAATCAGAAATCTGCTTTAAGGGAGGGATTATATCCCCTACGAGAAATAGCAAAGGGGGGACCCCAGCCAGGAACAGGATATGTGGCCATCCCCATTAACTCCGGGGTTGTCCGAGATTTTAAGAAAAGGACAGAAGGAGGGTAAGCGAGCTTTAAGGGCAACTGGCATAATGTTTGCAGCTGCTGAGGAATAATTCTAACTGGAATAATAACTGTACATTGTATATTGTATATATAAAAGCCCGGGCTTTTTTGTTAAAGTATTCTTTTATTCATATGTTAATATGTAAATATGTAAATATAAGAACTGCCATTGAGGTGTATGTCTAAGGGAAAGAAATTTGCCCAGGCATATTATCGGCTCATCAGGTTTAAATGTCCTCAGTATAATTATCAACAGGCAGTTAATTTACAGTGGTCTGATTTTACTTGTGTATCTATATATTGTGGATTTTGGAGGGATTGGGATTGACTAGTAAAGAGCTTCTAGGAAAACAGTGGAATATTAACCACTGTAGATTACAATAGGAAAAGTTCAAAGCAAAGAAATCCCGAGGAAAAGCCCTCTAGGATGTATACTAACATATTGGAGGGATATAGTGGGGTGAGAGGGTACAGAAAGTAAAAGAACTCTTATCAAATATTGTAATCAATGGTGGCCACTTTATAAACTAGAGGATGGAGCGGAGTGGCCCCTAAATGGAACTATTAATTAAAACACCATATTACAGTCAATGTTGTTTTTGTGGAAAGAAGGAAAATTGGATGAAATATGGTATATTGATTGATATGTTGTTTCAGTATCTGGGAGGGAAAAGGTATGGAATTAAGTTGGACTCTGACTGAGCCTTTGGTGCTGGTATTAGAAAAGTACGGGCTGGAGAAAGATAAAGGAAGTGTTAAAAGGGTTGCTGAAGGTGTTAAAAGGTGTGGTATGTAGTATTTAACAGAGCTGTTTGAAATTGAATGAGCAGGGAAAGGTGATGTAGGCATTATCTAAGTAACAGTCTAGAAGTTTTGGTGTATTTGCATATTTGCTGTGCTGTTTGTTCAGTTTCCCAAGCATCGGGGAGGGGGGAACAGTCTGCTCCACCAGGCGCCTCTCCAGCAGCCGCAGGGGGGCTTCGGTTCCAGCACCTGGAGCGCCTCCTCCCCCTCCTTCTGCACTGACTTTGGTGTCTGCGGGGAGGTTTCTCCCTCTCCCAACTGCTGTTGAGCAGCAGGTTTTTGTTTGTTTCTTTGTTTGTTTGTTTTCGTGGATGTGCTCTCACAGAGGCACGGACTGTATTGCTCGTGGCTTGGCTCTGGGCAGCAGTGGGCCCCTTTGGGGCCAGATCAAATTGCCCCTTATCTACCACGGGGAGGTTTCTGGGTTTTTCTCATGGGGGCTGCCACTGCAGTTTCCCACTCCCACACCCCTCACACCCCCCGAACCCTGCCATCAAACCCAATACACTGGGGCAGTTAAGTCATTACTGACTTGTAAAGCATCAGGGATTAAATTAACTAATGAAACCCTAAATGTGATGGGGGTAGAAGGTACTGGGATAACAGTGCCACTTTTGGGGAATACTAAGCTGAGACCAGGGGATAAAATGATCACTGGGCAATTGTTGTATGTATCCAAGGCAGATACTAACTTGTTGGGAAGGGATTTGATGATTAAATTGGGCATTCAAATAGTAAATTGATAGACTGGAATAACAGTGTTATGAATGGAGTGCTCTCAGGCCCTGAGAGCAAACATACATGTATATTCACCTCTGACTGGAAAGACCCTGAAATGGGGGCGGAAGCAACAATATAGGTGGACAATTTTACCTCAGGGGTTTACAGGGCCACCTATCTATTTGGGTAAATTCTAAAAAAAAAAAAGATTTTGGAGCAATTACAACCTCCCAAGAAGGTATTAATGTTACAAATATGTGGATCATTTTAAGGAAAATCGATACTCCCTGATGGAAGAGAAATGCTGAATAAAGTGATAATGAGGCAAATATTAACTGTTTTACATCAGAAGAGTAATTGGGAGGTGCAAGCAATGTGTGATGTTGTTCTAAGAAAGCATGTCTGTGTAGAAATATATACTTTAGGGAAGCACACATGCAGAGGATGTACTGTATGTCAAAGGGTAAATAAAAAGGTCTTCTGTAACCTTTCTAGAGGGGGACGGGAGCCAGGGCTTTGACCTTTCCAAAGTATACAGGTAGACTTTACTGAGTTACTTGTTTGTCCTAATTGACCACGTGACTGAATGGGTGTAAAGCTTTACTGCAAGGATTAAAGCAGGCCTTAGAGATTGAGTGGGATTTTCACAGCCCCTGGCACCCCTCCTCTTCTGGGAAGGTAGAGCGAATGAATGGTGAAATTAAGAAACAACTAACAAAACTTATGCTGGAAACTAAGGCTTCTTGGGTAAAATGCTTACCCCTTGCACTGTTAAACATATGGATGCAGTCCAGAACTGATGTAGGAATTTCTCCTTTTGAAATGCTATATGGTATGCCCTATGATTTGGAATTGCCACTTGATCACCCTCAATTCTAATTAAGACTTGGAAAGAGACTTTTTTTTTTTAACACCACGATGGGGAAGGCCCCTATGTTATTTTGCTTACTACAGAAACAGCCGTCCGGACTGCGGAGAAAGGATGGACACATGCCAGCCATGTTAAAGGACCCATCTGTGACGAGAAGTGGGAGATCGCTCCAGGAAACAAAGACCTGGAGCTCACATTGCGACAAACTTGATAGGTACCGTGGGTTAAGGTAGAGGCTCTCCCCTGAAGAACACTACTGCTGCCGAGAAGAACTAAAACCTCGTAGTTGGCTGCAACCCAACTGACGAGTGAGGCAGAGGAGTCAATAAGTGGGGAAAGAAATGGGCCTCAGCCATTCCTATCGGTATTTGGGGGTTCTCGCAGTGATTTCATCCTGCATAGCGACTCAACACCACCCCCAACAACCTTTTAAATGGACTTTAAGTCGATTCGAAGATCAACAGGTTATTGCAACCCAGATAACATCGGGGGGGCTAAGCTTTACTTCTACACTATGTCAGCTGATCTCGAGGCCCCGATGCTGGGAATATATGGGATTTTATTTCTGCCCAAGTTCTAACCCGGGAAAGGGGTACTGTAAATGCCTGAACGTGTATTATTGTGCATACCGGGGGTGTGAAACCATTGCTACAGACTGGACACTCGGGGCTGGTCGGGATAAATTCTTACAAGTAGGATATGGGCTGCAAGGTTGTAACCAACAATTGGATCCTTGTTACAGGTGGTGAGGGCATGGTATAGGGTATACAGGAACCTTCCACGGAAATAAAGAAATATGCAAGGTTCTATATATAAATATAACAAACTTGGATGATACTAGCTGGGTACTAGGAAAAATGTCAGATTTTACGAACACGGAACAGATAGGGGAGGACTCATACTAATAAAGAAGGAAAAACCCGAGACTTCCAAGGTAGTCGGGCCTAATAAAGAGTTAATAGGGGAAGGTTTGGTTGTCCAGACTGTAAAGATACCTGGGACTGCCCAACCTACTACAGTGTTTTCTAATAAGTTGACAGTTATCCTTTCCCACACTGCTTCCAAGCATTGTGAAAAAAGAAAGGGGTTGTACCTGAGGAGATAACTGAAGGGTGCTGGCTATGTGTAAGTGTTAAGCCCCCATATTCAAATTCTTCCAAGTGCAGTTGGGGTCAGGAAATCGGGATAACTTTGACCCAAGTTATGGGAAAAGGTAGATGTATCGGCACAGTTCCAAGAGATAAAAATGATCTGTGCCATGCCACTGAAAAAAAAAAATGTACCAAACACACAAATGGTTAATTCCTGCAAATAACACTAGGTGGGTATGTTCATTGTTGGGAGTCACTCCTTGCCTATCTTTAAAATTGTTTAACACATCTCATGATTTTTGTGTTCAGGTGGTCACAAGGATTCTATACCACAATGAAGAGTATATGTATACCCATCACACAGTGGCTGAATACCATCTGGTAAAGATCATACTGGGGTGGTAAGGGATACAATGACTAAATTGCCGGAAGGATTAGAAAAACGCAAAAGGGAAAATGAGACTCGTCAGAATTGGTTTAATTATTACTCGTCAGAGTAATTGTTATTGGTTTAATAATTACTCGTCAGAATTGGAGACTCGTCAGAATCCTGGTTTAATTACTCACCTTGGCTTACTACCCTGCTATCAACCATAGCAGGGCCCCCTTGTTGTTACTTATATTAACACTGACTTTTGGACCATGTATATTCAATCAAGTAATCGCAATTGTGAAAAGTCGATTAGAAGCTGCTCATCTTATGCTTGTGCGTGCTAAGTATGAATCTCTTGAGCAGGAGGAGGACAACGCAGAAACTTTGATGCTCAGCAAGCAGATATTGCAAAAATTCAATGAACAAAATATGTTAGAAAAAGAAAAAGGAGGAATTGTGATAAATTAGTAGGGGTTTGTTCATTGTCCTTGAGAATTTAAAGAATCTACTGAGGAAATAAGGTTTCACAACTCACGGCATTGTAACATGGGGACAAAGCAAGACATCCTGTTTTGCCCCCACCTGAACACAAGCACAACGCATGATCACAGGAGGAAGAATAACGACCCCCAACAACAGACTGCGCAATCTCAGGACAGGTCTCGACAAGTTGACAAGTCGACAGGTCTCGACAGGTCTCGACAAGTCTCGACAAGCCGGAACTTCAATGCTATAAAACAGCGACACTGGAAAGGGGAAGTTGCGTGCCATGGTGGAGCGGAGACTCCCCAGCCGCCCAGCGCTGTTTTGCTTGTGTCTGCTTACTTGATTAATAAAATAATTTCAATAGACCAGTAAATTGTGTGGTCTAACTTATAACATATAACATTAAACAATAAATGTTAACAGTTCTAACCAGCAACCTCCCCAGCAACTTCCGTGCCTTAACAGAGGGGAAAACAAGCAACCCTAGATGGCAGGGCATCGCCTCAATCACCCTTCTTTGTTTCCTCTAAACTCTTTACATTCCTGATTGTTGCAGGAAGCACGGCCGAAAGCATGACAGACACCAGTAGAGTCAGATCATGCTCCATTTTATTGCCCGAATAGCCTAACTTTTATAGAGAACTTAACAGGGGTGGACAGTGTTTCACACAAGATTATTGGTCAAAAGCACTCAGCCAAACAGCTACAAGAAAACAACCCCACCTGCAAGAAAACAACCCCCTTGTGATTAGCAGTCACATAGACCTTGTCCTTGAGGCCAGCTACTGGTAACAATATTTTCCTGAATTCCTCAATTGGGCGATGTGGGAACACTGTCATGGGAACTTCTCATAGTTGCCCTGGTAGCTTGGTTTGCTCAGCTACAGCAAGCCATGGGATTTTTGCTGTTTCAAGAAATCCCTCAACAATTCCCCCTTCTTCTTTTGAGCAAACCAAGACCGACACAGCAGTTTTACAAGTAACTCTTTAGGTATACTTACAACACACAACGATGATTACCACCACCATAAACCAAATCCTTAATCCCCTTGTGATTAAACCCAGCAACCATCTACACTTTGTTTCAAACAAGTCAGTGAACCATTGATTGAAAGGATTGATACCATATTGAATCTTTCTCATGTGCTCTTTCAGGAAAGTAATGGATTTGTGAATTGACTCATTATGATCAGAAAGGTTTAAACAGTACATTCCCTTAAAGTCCTCACACCCATTCCTTTGAGCCAAAAGCAAGATGTCAATAGCAGCTTGATCCTGTAAAAGCAGATGTCGCAGACTATTTTGATCTGGTAACATCTCCTCAAGTATCTCTGTCGTGGCATAGGCTTGCCTCTCGGCCCAGCATACCAATTTTTCTAAGTTGTTACGTGTGGCCGCAGATGCCACTCCAGGCACTGAAATTGCTAATGCCGCTCTAGCTGCAACCCCACACAATTCAACATTATCATTGCAATCCAATGCAAGCAATGTCCATTGTCATGTCTGGTGATCTCACGCAACTGTAACAAGCTAGGAGCAAATGCAATGAGTTTATCTATGTAACATGGACATCTGATAGCATTTGCAGGGATACCTTGCCAGGCCCCATCCCCACAAATCAGAAGCACATCAGGAGGTAAGGCCAAAGCTGTACAATTGTTCCAAACACTGTAGTTGTTACCCCTTGTCTCCATGCTATAAACCCCTAAACCCTGCTTAGCAGCGTCATTGCAATCACAGGTGTTATTTGTGTCTTTGTACCAGTATGGCCTTTTCCAGGTTCCTGTAGCAGGAATCATCTGATATCCACAGCTACGTTCACTTTTGTAGCCACCTTTCAGGTTGATACACATTTGACTACAGATACCAAGGTTTTGACATTCATCAATGTCTCCACAGTTTCTCTTGTCTATAAACTCAAACCCAGCTGGACAGTCACATTCATTTATGATGCATTCCTCCAAGGGCTCATCACCCCAGTCCTTGCAGTGTCTCTGCTGGTTACACACTTTATTGATATCTATGCATTCTCCACTTCTGCACTTGAATTTGCCAGGTCCAGAGCACTGAATAACATTGTTACAGTTTGCTTCATCAGTGCCATACAGACAGTCTCTCACACCACTGCACTGCCTACTCCCATGGACACAGTTCCCATCTTCACATCTGAACTGGTCTGGCCTGCAGGTCCGAGAAGGGCAGTTAATTTCATCACTTCCATCCTTGCAATCAGGATCTCCATCACATCGCCACTTCTTGTGGATACATTCACCTGAGCCGCACTGCACCTCACTCGTAGAACACTTCACTGGAGGTGCAGGCTGGCGGCCACACTGCTCCAAAGATTCATCCGAGTGGTCGGAGCAGTCAGCATCATCAACACACACCCAGCTGATAGGGATGCAGGTAGAACTCTTGCACTGAAACTCATGAACACCACAGGTAGGAGGTGCACACTCCAGCTCATCACTACCATCACTGCAGTCATCTTGAACATTGCAGACAAAGCTTTTGGAAATACATTGCCCACTACTGCATGTGAATTCTGCTGCACTACAAGTCACAATGCCACAATTCTCTTCATCTTCTCCACTGTTGCAGTCCTTTTCACCATCACATTTCCAGGACACTGGGATACACTGGGTTGACTGAGGACCACAGCTGATTTCATTTACCCGGCATGTTCTCATATGACACAGCTCAGCACTCTCATCAGACCCATTTTCACAGTCCGGATCCCCATCACACTGCCATCTATTTGGGACACACTGACCACTGTTGCACACAAAGTCAGATTCAGCACACGTCTTCTTCACACAAGCACTCTCATCACTGCCATCTAAGCAGTCTTCACATTTTGCTCTAGCACTGTCGGCAGCAGTGCACAGGCCGGCGAGGGCGAGCAGCAGGCAGAGTGCCCCGCAGCGCGGCAGCACCCACCGCCGCCCTGCACCTGTGTCACTTATACTGCTCCTATTACCCATGCTGTTAGTGTCAGTGGCATCCTCCTGGTACCGTTTCTGTCTTTGTCGCCCCTTACTCTCCCCCTTTTCTTTTTGCCACTGACCATTCACCACAAATGGGTGAGACACATGATTACTAGTTAGGAAAGAGAGTGTAACGTCTGCTATACGGCTGCAGGCCGTGCCAGCTGCAACCCTAGAAGCTGTTTGTGAACAAGCCTGACTGACGGTGGTCATTTGGCGGTGTAATCTGCGTCTCTGCTCTCCTGCCCTGCAATAGAGCTAAATCGTCATTAATAGTCTGTAGAATGTGGCAACTCCATGGAATGTTATCCAGAAACATAGTTATAACACCGATCTGGGGACGAATAGTCTTTTTTTGCATTGCAAGATAACTTCTTATAAAAAGAATGCCAGAGAGAAGCAGCACAGCCGCTGCTGCCGCTGTCTCCATGGTTACGTCAGACAGGCTGCAGGGTCCTGATCTCCGCCCCTCTGCTCTGTGCCGACTCGCCACACGGTGAGGGTCGGCCGCCATTGTCCACTGACGCCTCTGGTCTCCCGTAGCAACTCGATCTCGGATGGCCCGTATCGCACTGCGATTACTTAAATTTCATGCGATTACTTAAAATTTCCTGCGTCTCCCCGCGATTCCGCGTCTCACCGCGATTCCCTTTTCCGCGTCTCTCCGTGATTCCGCGTCTCTCCGCGATTCCCTTTTCCGCGTCTCTCCACGATTCCGCGTCTCACCGCGATCCCGCGTCTCTCCGCGATTCCTTTTTCCGCGTCTCTCCGCGATTCCGCGTCTCACCGCGATTCCTTTTTCCGCGTCTCTCCGCGATTCCTTTTCTCACCCCGAGGCCGTTGCCCAGGTCAGTTAGTAGGGTGTTTCAATGCTTCTCTCTGTGCGGTGGTCGGCTTGCCGTGTGCCTCGGATCTCTGTCCCGGCGCCGCTCCGATGTCCCGGCGCCACTCCGATGTCCCGGCCTCAGCCTGTTCGGGTCTCAGCCTGTTCGGGCGCCATATGTTGCAGGAAGCACAGCCGAAAGCACGACAGACACCAGTAGAGTCAGATCATGCTCCATTTTATTGCCCGAATAGCCTAACTTTTATAGAGAACTTAACAGGGGTGGACAGTGTTTCACACAAGATTATTGGTCAAAAGCACTCAGCCAAACAGCTACAAGAAAACAACCCCACCTGCAAGAAAACAACCCCCTTGTGATTAGCAGTCACATAGACCTTGTCCTTGAGGCCAGCTACTGGTAACAATATTTTCCTGAATTCCTCAATTGGGCGATGTGGGAACACTGTCATGGGAACTTCTCATAGTTGCCCTGGTAGCTTGGTTTGCTCAGCTACAGCAAGCCATGGGATTTTTGCTGTTTCAAGAAATCCCTCAACACGTGATGACCTCATCGTTAAGAGTGATGTTATCACCAACCACGAGGCTTTCCAACCCCCATCGCCACACTCCCACATCTCCCCCTTCTTTATTAATATCAACCATTTTTCTGACACGAATTACCACTCCATATATAACAACTTCAACATCAACGGAGCCCTTGATAAAACTATTAATTGGTCCCCATAAAGAGGAAGTTTTATTTTTAGTGGACACAGGGGCTGAAAAATCCATTATTCAAAAACTTCCAAAAGGAATAGAAGAAGGGAAGACTTATATGTCAGTAGTAGGGGCAAAAGGAGAGCCTTTTAAGTTACCCGTCTTGAAAGATGTGGAAGCAGAAACAGAGGAGAAAATTTGTCTTAATGATTTACTTTTGCTCCCTGAAGCAGAGTACAATTTACTAGGAAGGGATTTGATTTTGAAATTAAACTTGAGCATTCAGAGCCAATGCGACAAATTGAAGATTAAATTTTACACTTTAACACAAAAGGATGAAGAAGTCATTAACCCTTCAGCGTGACAGATCAAAAAGGAAGTGCAGTTTTATTCGGTTGTTGATTGGTGGTGCCCAATATATGGGCCCGGTGGTGTATCTTGTAATCCTATTTTGTTCTTAAACATTTTGAGCATGACAAAGAGGAAGGCAGGAGTGTTATCTAAGTAACAGTTTAGAAGTTTTGATATATTGGTGTTTGGTCATCGGAGGGGGGGCCTGACTGATCATCAAAGTGGTAGAACGGAGAGACTCACTTCTTTGGTAGTTTGGGCTTGAGTCCTGGGAATTTGGTAAAATGGGGGGAGAGCAAATTTATTTAGGAGGATTGTAAAAAGGAAAATAAATAAATAAATAAAAAGGAATGGGTAATGTTCAGAACAAAGGTGTTTTAAAGAAAAGCCCTGTTGGTTGCATATTGGCACACTGGAAGGATATTGTTGGAACTCTGAACACAGAAAGTAACAGAACTCTCATTAAGTATGGCAATCAATGGAAGCCACTATATAAGCTTGAGAATGGAGCTAAATGGCCACTCTATGGATCGATTGATTATAACATTATAACAGTGTTATATATGGAGTGGTAATTCGTGTCGAGAAAATGGTTGATATTAATAAAGAAGGGGGAGATTTGGGAATGTGGCCATGGGGGTTGGAAAGCCCCGTGGTTGAGATAACATTAGACTCTTAACGACGAGGCCATCAGGAATATAAAAGAGTTTAGAGGGAACAAAGAAGGGTGATTCAGGAGACTCCATGCAGTCTGGGATTTCTTGTTCTCCAGCTGGTTTCTTGTTCTCCAGCCGGTTTCTTGTTCTCCAGCTGGTCTCTTGTTCTCCAGTCGTTAAGGCATGGAAGTTTCTGGGTGTTTGCTGTTGTTGTTACATTCAAAGTTGTTTGACCAATGAAAAGTTGTTTTGAAAAGAACTGCTGTGGAGAGAAGGGTATAAGAGGGGAGCCTACCCTCAAGATAAAAAAGGCAACACGATGAAGTTACATCAATAAAGAAGCAGGAAAAAGAAGTGAGGAGGAACAGGCTGTCAGAATGGAGACCAGGATGGGAACAAGCACTTTGATTGCCTCATGAAGATAGGTTCGGCCAAACTCAGCAAACCGCTCAGAGAAGCTTGTACAGAAAGTCGCTGGAAATAGGCAAACTGGAGCTGGAGAGAAGCTCGAGCTGAGAGAAGCGGACCTGTGCACACAACTGCCTCTCACTGGTAAGCAGTTGCGCATTATGGGGAATCATACGTCCTTAGGAACAAAGACTGTCCTAGTAACCTTACAGCTTATTCTCCTTATTAACAATTGGACAGTTTATGAGTCTGAAATATGGGACTAAACTAAGGTCAAGGTGTGGGACTCTGCAACTAGAAACGACAAGGTTGCAGTGGGATTGCTCGGCACCTGGCGAGCAGTCTCTGAGGCCTTAAAGAGCCATGTGGGACCACAGTCAGAAACGTGTGGTTTGCCAGATAGTGAGGGAGTTGTGGGCTCCTTTACTGATCCGACTGCTACGCCATGGGCCCCTCTGCTGCTACAGCCATCGAAGGCTTTTGCTGTTACGCCCCCTGTTGACCTGAACGTGCCTTTTGACCCAGGCCTATTGGCCTTGAAAAGGAGATGGATATGCTTTTCTTCGATCTGGGAAGAACGGGATACATAAGGGCTGAAGACCGAGTTGCTTGACAACTTAAAGCGAGGCATATTGTTCAAAAGGAATGGAAAATGGAGACTTGTATGTAATCAAGAAAAGGAGTGGAAAATGGAGACTGTAAAGTCATTGAACTTAAAGGATTGTTTGTTACCTTTTCTGATTGTACATATGTTTAGGTGTACTCGAGTTTAGTATGTAAAGCAATGTTCTGTATATTTAGAATGTTTGATGTTCTTTTGTGTGTGTTGGTGGAGCGTAGACTCCCCGTGCACCCAGCGCTGTTTACTTGCCTTTTATAACTTTTATAGCTTTTATACCTTTTAGAAATATTTGTTTTATAAATATTACAAAATTCAGATTGAGTTGAGACCTCATTTATAACAACAGTATCCTGCAATTAATGTTGTTTTTGAGGAGAGAAGGAAAATGGGATGAAGTGTCGTACGCAGATATGTTTTTCACCCTCCAAAATCATCTGGAGTGGCAAAGGGACTGTGGAATGGTGCCACCACAGGACCCTATGTTACTCGCCCTTGAGCGAGAAAATAATAAAGAACTTAAAGGTAATTTGAAGCGGTGCTGCTCAGCATGTAGCGTTGGACAAAGATGTACTAAAATAAATAAAGCCTGCCAGGCATCAGAATAAGATCTAACTGATTTGCTTAAGCCTCCCTCTCGATCACAGGAACAGGATGCGGACTCAGATAGAACCTCCACTCCCCTGGATAGCCCTGTATCCTCCTGTACCAGGAAAAAAACAGCTCTAGCAGTCTTACGATCACCTCTCCTGGAGGCGGTAGGGTCAGATGGTGGGACGATGCTAATTAAGGTACCATTTTCCACCACCAATTTAGAAGCATGGAGAAGGTTTGCTAAGGATTACAGAAATGATTTGGTAAGTGTAGCCAAACATTTTCAGTTTATTATAAAACCGCATAATCCTGATTGGAGTGATGTGCAGTTATTATTAGACTACATGACTGAGATGGAGAAGCAACTAACTTTAAAAACTGCAGGAGATTTGGCTGAGAATTAATATGCAACTACTGGAGGGGATGTTAAGGAATATTTTCCTCTTCAGGATCCAAAATCGAATGCAAATAGATCTGCAGATATGGAGAGGTTACAGGCATATCGGAGTGGATTTCAAAAGGAATGGAGAGAGCCATTCCCAAAACCATAAATTGGTCAGCACTATATGCAATCAAACAAGGTCCCTCCAAGTCACCATCCAAATTCTTAGATCGACTAAGGGATGTGATGCACCGAACACACCGCTGGATCCTGGGTCAGAGGTAGGAATACAATAGTTAGTCTCTTTGTTTTGGGGACAGTCTACAAGTGATATTAGGTGCAAGCTTCAGAGGCTGTGTCCCACAGAAAGCAGAAACCTAGAAGTATTGCTAGATGAGGCATGGAGAATGTTCAGTAATAGAGAAGAGAATTATAGACAAGGACAATGAAGGGTGGCGGCGGTTGTTAGAGAGGATGAAGAGAGGAAACCTAGACAAGGACTGTTTTGATTAGGCAGGGACCAGTGTGCGATATGCAAAAGATATGGCCACTGGAAAAATGAATGGCCAGAAAAACGGAAAGGCAAAGGGAAAGGATGAAACAACCAGAAAGGAAGAACAGTGGCCTATGTGAAGGAAGACTGACGGGGACCTGGGGAATCCACCGGTTATAATGAAGCTAGAGAAGAAGCAAGAGGAGGTAGAATTTTTGGTTGATACAGGGGCAATGTATTCAGTCTTAAACCAAGCCTTGATGCCCCTGAGAAATTATTATAACGTGGTAAAAGGGGCAACTGGCCAAAGTGAGAAGGTATATTTTTGTGAACCTTTGAGATATAAATTGGGAAAACAATGGGGCATCCACAGCTTTCTGTACATGCCCAACTCCCTGAAAGCACTATTGGGGAGAGATTTATTAGAACAATTGGGTGCAACAATTAAATTTGAAAAAGGAGAGATTACTCTTGAGGTAAATGATCAGTGGTATATCCAAATAATGAGTTTGTCCTTAGCAAGTGCTCCTATGGAAGGAAGAATCAGCAAAGAAATTATAAACCAGGTATGTCCTGGGGTATGGGCCACCGATGTACCAGGGAAAGCAAAAAATGCTCCATCTGTCGAGGTCAAACTTAAGGAAGGACAACAGCTGATAAGAATCTAACAGTTATTCCCTGAGGAAGGAAGATAGGGAAGGAATTCGACTGTTAATAGAAAAATTTTTACTACTGGGGTTACTAAAGGAATGTGAGTCCAATTTTAACACTCCCATATTACCTGTCCATAAACCTGATGGGTCATACCGTGTAGTCCAAGATTATAAATAAAATAACTGAAGACATTTACCCAGTAGTGGCAAATCCATACAGTTTGCTGACTGTATTGACACCTGATCTAACCTGGTTTACTGCTTTAGACATGAAGGATGCCTTCTTTTGCTTCCCTCTCCATAAAGCCAGCCAGAAAATATTTGCATTTGAATGGGAAAATCCTAAAAGTGGGCGTAAAACCCAGCTCACTTGGACAGTATTACCACAGGGGTTCAAAAACAGCCCTACCATATTTGGTACTGTCGTGGTTTAACCCGGCTGGCAGCTAAACACCACGCAGCCGTTCGCTCACCCTCCCCCCTCCCTCTCTGGGACGGGGGAGAGAAATGGAAAGTGAAGCCCGTGAGTTGAGATAAAGACAGTTTAATAAGACAGGAAAATAATAATAATAATAATAATAATAATACAATGATGATAATAGTACTACTACTAATAATATGTACAAACAAGTGATGCACAATGCAATTGCTCACCACCCGCTGACCGATGCCCGAGCAGTCCGGCCCCCTCCCCCCGGCTAGCCACCCCTATATATTGTTTAGCATGACGTCAGATGGTATGGAATACCCCTTTGGCTAGTTTGGGTCACCTGTCCTGGGTCTGTCCCCTCCCAGCTCTTACTGCACCCCCAGCCTGCCTGTTGGCAGGACAGAGCAAAAGTCTGAGGTGTCCTTGGCTTGGTATAAGCACTGCTCTGCAGCAATTAAAACATCAGGGTGTTATCAGCACTCTTCTCATCCTAAGCCAAAACACAGCATTCCACCAGCTACTAGGAAGAAAATTAATTCTGTTCTAACTGAAACCAGGACATCTATCCACCCCTTATTCCATACCATTTATGTCATGCTCAGGTAACACTCTTTTCCATACATTCTAATTAGTCACCTATAGTAGTCATGGTAGTGGTAACATACAGTATTATATAGCAATTAACATGGTACAATTCAGTTCATGGGCTATTCTCACCCAGTATTAAATCTCCTTGAGGTACACACCGGACCTCTCCGTTCTTTTGCATCACCCACCAAGTGTATCCAGGTCCCTGAGCAAAAACAATTCCACGAATGGGTTTGCCTTTTCCTGAGGCAGGAGTAGCCCAGACTGTTTTACCGAGCATATTTTTTACATGCACTACAGGAACTTTATCCCCATCTACAGTACGTAACAGGTTTGATTGGGCAGGTCCAGCTCGGTTGGCAGATCCCCTAGTATTGACTAACCAGGTGGCCTTTGCCAAATGCGTATCCCAGTTTTTGAATGTCCCAGCGCCCATTGCTTTCAATGTAGTCTTTAACAGTCCGTTGTATCGTTCAACTTTCCCGGAGGCTGGTGCATGATAGGGGATGTGATACACTCACTCAATACCATGTTCTTTGGCCCAAGTGTCTATAAGGTTGTTTCGGAAATGAGTTCCATTGTCTGACTCTATTCTTTCTGGGGTACCATGTCGCCATAGGACTTGCTTTTCAAGGCCCAGGATAGTGTTCCGGGCGGTGGCATGAGGCACAGGATATGTTTCCAGCCATCCGGTGGTTGCTTCCACCATTGTAAGTACGTGGCGCTTGCCATTGCGAGTTTGAGGGAGTGTGATGTAATCAATCTGCCAGGCCTCTCCATATTTATATTTCAGCCATCGTCCTCCATACCAAAGAGGCTTTGACCGTTTGGCTTGCTTGATTGCAGCACGTTTCACAGTCATGAATAACCTGTGCTATAGCGTCCATAGTCAGGTCCACCCCTCGATCACGAGCCCATCTGTATGTTGCATCTCTACCTTGATGGCCTGAGGTGTCATGGGCCCATCGGGCTATAAATAATTCACCTTTATGCTGCCAATCCAGGTCCACCTGAGCTACTTCAATCTTAGCAGCCTGATCCACCTGCCGGTTGTTTTGATGTTCTTCAGTAGCCCGATTCTTGGGCACATGAGCATCTACGTGTCGTACTTTCACAGCCAGGTTCTCTACCCGAGCAGCAATGTCTTGCCACAATGCAGCAGCCCAGATGGGTTTGCCCCTACGCTGCCAGTTGTTTTGCTTCCATTGCTGTAACCATCCCCACAGGGCATTTGCTACCATCCATGAATCGGTGTAGAGATAGAGAACTGGCCATTTTTCTCGTTCAGCAATGTCTAAAGCCAGCTGAATGGCCTTCACTTCTGCAAACTGACTCGATTCACCTTCTCCCTCAGCAGCTTCTGCAACTCGTCGTGTAGGACTCCATACAGCAGCCTTCCATCTTCGATGCTTCCCCACAATACGACAGGACCCATCAGTGAACAGGGCATATTTCTTTTCATTCTCTGGTAACTGGTTGTACAGTGGGGCTTCTTCAGCACGACCCACCTCCTCCTCTGATGATATCCCAAAGTATTTACCTTCTGGCCAGTCCATAATCACTTCCAAGATTCCTGGGCGACTGGGGTTTCCTATTCGAGCCCGCTGAGTAATCAGTGCAACCCACTTGCTCCATGTAGCATCAGTTGCATGATGCGTAGAAGAGACCCTTCCCTTGAACATCCAGCCTAGTACCGGCAATCGGGGTGCTAGGAGGAGCTGCGCTTCAGTACCGACCACCTCCGAAGCAGATCGAACTCCTTCATATGCTGCCAATATCTCCTTTTCAGTTGGAGTATAGCGGGCCTCAGATCCTCTGTATCCCCGACTCCAAAACCCCAGGGGCCGACCTCGAGTTTCCCCAGGTTCTTTCTGCCAGAGGCTCCAGGTGGGGCCGTTCTCCCCGGCTGCAGTGTAGAGCACATTCTTTACATCTGGTCCTGTTCGAACTGGCCCAAGGGCTACTGCATGGACTATTTCCTGCTTAATTTGTTCAAACGCTTGTCGTTGTTCAGGGCCCCATTCAAACTCATTCTTCTTACGGGTTACTTGGTAGAGCGGGTTTACAATCAGACTGTAATTTGGGATGTGCATTCTCCAAAACCCCACAACACCTAGGAAAGTCTGTGTTTCTTTTTTGTTAGTTGGTGGAGACATAGCTGTTATTTTGTTGATCACATCCATTGGGATTTGACGACGTCCATCTTGCCATTTTATTCCTAAAAACTGGATCTCTCGTGCAGGTCCTTTGACTTTATTTTGTTTTATGGCAAAACCGGCTTTCAGAAGGATTTGGACTATTTTCTTCCCTTTCTCGAAAACTTCCTCTGCTGTGTCACCCCACACAATAATGTCATCGATGTACTGCAGGTGTTCAGGAGCTTCCCCCTGCTCCAGTGCAGACTGGATCAGCCCATGGCAAATGGTAGGGCTGTGTTTCCACCCCTGGGGCAGTCGATTCCAAGTATATTGGACTCCCCTCCAAGTGAAAGCAAACTGTGGCCTGCACTCTGCTGCTAGAGGGATGGAGAAAAATGCATTAGCGATATCAATTGTGGCGTACCACTTGGCTGCCTTCGATTCAAGTTCGTACTGAAGTTCCAGCATGTCTGGCACTGCAGCACTCAGTGGTGGCGGGACTTCGTTCAGGCCACGATAGTCCACTGTTAGTCTCCACTCGCCATTAGACTTTTGCACTGGCCATATGGGACTATTGAAAGGTGAATGAGTCTTGCTGATCACTCCTTGGCTCTCCAATTGACGAATTAGCTTATGGATGGGAATCAGGGAGTCCCGGTTAGTGCGATATTGCCGCCGGTGCACAGTTGTGGTAGCGATTGGCACTTGCTGTTCTTCGACCCTCAGCAACCCCACAACAGAGGGGTCCTCTGAGAGACCAGGCAAGGTAGAGAATTGTTTAATGCCCTCTGTCTCTAAGGCAGCTATACCAAAAGCCCACCGGAACCCTTTTGGGTCCTTGCAATATCCTCTTCTGAGATAGTCTATGCCAAGGATACATGGAGCATCCGGGCCAGTCACAATGCGGTGCTTTTCCCACTCATTCCCAGTCAGACTCACTTCAGCCTCCAATACAGTCAACTGCTGAGATCCCCCTGTCACTCCACAAATATAGATGGGCTCTGGTCCTTTATATCTCGATGGCATTATAGTACATTGTGCACCGGTGTCTACTAAAGCCTTATACTTCTGTGCGTCTGATGTGCCAGGCCATCGAATCCACACAGTCCAATAAACTCGATTATCCCTTTCCTCCCCCTGGCTGGAGGCAGGGCCCCCCTAATCCTGGTCGGAATCTTCTTCGTTTCTGTGTTTGAAGGACTGCCTGCTGGAAGTTGGAGCAGCAAACTTTTCAGAGAATCCCTTCTTCCTGATTGTTTTCTTTTGCAACTCACGTACCTGTGCCTCTAGGGTCGCGGTAGATTTTCCATCCCATTTTCTCATGTCCTCTCCATGGTCTCGTAAGTAAAACCACAGGGTAGCACGGGGTGAGTACCCACCATATCGTCTTCCTTGTGTGGATGAACGACTACCCCTGATAGCAGAGACACTGCTCTGTACAGGTGCGGAGGAGAATAATCTCTCTTCAAGTTGGTGAACCTTTTCAGAAAGTTTCTCCCAAGTGTTCTCTTTTGGTCGGTGGACACTGGTTGGTTCAGGTGGGGATGAAGATAGATTCTCTTTAAGTTGGTGGAACTCTTCAGAAAGTTTCTCCACAGCTGAGACGCAGGCCTGTAAGGAAGAGGAGAGACTTTCTTCGTACTGCCGGAGTTGTTTAGCCACTTCATCCACTGTGGGTTCCTCATCCTCTTTCCAGGCCATTATTGCCAATGAGCTGGCATATGATGATGGTGCACTCCGTACAAACTTCCGCCACATGGGTCGTGTACACCTGACTTCATCTGGATCTTTGGATGTTTGTCTGAGGTCTGGATCCTCATAAATCACTTCCCGTACGGCTAATTCCCTCAGATACTGGATTCCCTTCTCCATAGTGGTCCACTTGCCTGGTAGACATAAAAGTTCTTCCTTGAAGGGATACCTTTCCCTCACAGCTGAGAGGAGACGCCTCCAGAGGCTGTGAGATAGTGCTCCATCTGCAATTGCTTTGTCAATGCCTGCATCTCTAGCAAGGGATCCCAGTCGCTTGGCTTCCCTGCCGTCTAATTCCACACAATTAGCTCCAGTGTCCCAGCATCGGAGCAGCCAGGTGACAAGCTGCTCACCTATACAGCGACCAAAATCTTTTCGCACATCTCGTAACTCACGCTCGTTTAGGCTTCGGGTAGTTACTGTTGATTTTTCGGCATCCTCATCTTCCTCCTCCTGAACCCTTGATGGCCCAGCGTCGTCGTCGTCTCCGTCGTCGTCTCCGTTGTCTCTATACCTAGATTTGGCAGAAGATTCTCTGCGTTCTAAACGACCTGAATCTCTATACCATTTTTTCACCTTCTCTACAGGGGCAGCTTGCACTGCTACTGCTCGTTTCTCTGATCTTGTTACAGGGTCTGCCACAGAGGTTGGAATACCCTCCGCAGGGTCAACTTGAACTGCTACAGCTCGTTTCTCTGACCTTGTTATAGGGTCTGCCACAGAGGTTGGAATACCCTCTGCAGGGTCAACTTGCACTGCTACAGCTCGTTTCTCTGACCCAGCTACAGGAGCTGGAGCGGCTGCAGGAGCTGAAGCAGCTTCAGGAACCGGAGCTGGAGCAGCTGCAGGAGCTGGAACTGGTGCGGCTGCAGGAGTTTGAACTGGAGCAGCTGCAGGAACCGGAGCTGGAGCAGCTGCAGGAGCTGGAACTGGTGCGGCTGCAGGAGCTGGAACTGGAGCGGCTGCAGTAACTGGGACTGGAGCAGCTGCAGGAACCGGAGCTGGAGCGGCTGCAGGAGCTGGGACTGGAGCAGCTGCAGGAGCTGGGACTGGAGCAGCTGCAGGAACCAGAGCTGGAGCGGCTGCAGGAACTGGGACTGGAGCAGCTTCAGGAGCTGGGACTGGAGCGGCTGCAGGAACTGGGACTGGAGCGGCTTCAGGAACTGGGACTGGAGCGGCTGCAGGAACTGGGACTGGAGTGGCTGCAGGAGCTGGGATTGGAGCATCTGCAGAAGCTGGGACTGGAGCGGCTGCAGAGTCCACCGTAGGGGTCACAGTGGCCGTTGGATCTGTCACAGGACTTGGAGTGGCCGCAGGGTCTGTCACTAAGTTGATAGCAGTATCCATGGCAGCTCGATAGGCATGAGCCAGGCCCCAGCATGTTACAATGATTTGTGTTACTTTGGAACTTCCCGAATCGCGACACCTTTTATTCAAGCATTCTGCCAGTTTTTGAGGATTTTGCACTTGTTCAGGGGTGAATTTCCAAAACACTGGGGGTGCCAACTGGTCTAGATGCCTGCCCATATCCTCCCATACTCCCTGCCACCCACAACTATACTGCCTCCGGGCAGATCTCCGGATGAGCTTCCTAAGTAGTTGTTTAACTTTAAGCAGAACCTGAAGCGCATTCAGGAGGCAGAACAACAGGACTATGCTGGTCTGAGTATCCCAAGGATATTCAATATCTTGGAGAGCTATTGTAATAAACTCGGAGGATAAGAGGGTGGTGAAGGAGGAAGGGAGAGTGATCAAGGGGGGTACAGGGGTGGTGAAGGAGAAAGGGAGAGTGATCAAGTAAGAAAAATTATCTTCCCCTTTCCCCTCCACAGATTGACTCCCTAATGAAAAAAGGCAACAGATATAATTGCTAATAGTTTCCAAAATACAGTTTCCAAAGTATAGAATCGAAGATGTTACTGAGTACAAATACCAGGTTAGAGTCATGGCCAGATATTTCATCATCTCATAAGCCACTGATACAACACACAGTACCATAATGGTCTGAAACCAGGGCCCGGCTGGCAGCTAAGTGTTTTAACCCGGCTGGCAGCTAAACACCACGCAGCCGTTCGCTCACCCTCCCCCCTCCCTCTCTGGGACGGGGGAGAGAAATGGAAAGTGAAGCCCGTGAGTTGAGATAAAGACAGTTTAATAAGACAGGAAAATAATAATAATAATAATAATAATACAATGATGATAATAGTACTACTACTAATAATATGTACAAACAAGTGATGCACAATGCAATTGCTCACCACCCGCTGACCGATGCCCAGCTTAACCCTGAGCAGTCCGGCCCCCTCCCCCCGGCTAGCCACCCCTATATATTGTTTAGCATGACGTCAGATGGTATGGAATACCCCTTTGGCTAGTTCGGGTCACCTGTCCTGGGTCTGTCCCCTCCCAGCTCTTACTGCACCCCCAGCCTGCCTGTTGGCAGGACAGAGCGAAAGGCTGAGATGTCCTTGGCTTGGTATAAGCACTGCTCTGCAACAATTAAAACATCGGGGTGTTATCAGCACTCTTCTCATCCTAAGCCAAAACACAGCATTCCACCAGCTACTAGGAAGAAAATTAATTCTGTTCTAACTGAAACCAGGACAGGTACTCAACTTGCAAAGGATCTTGAATCCTGGGGAGCCCTGCCTGGGGAAGGGAAGCAGTTACAATATGTGGACCATATCCTGATTGCCAGCAAGACAAAGGATGATTGTATGACTTGGACGGTGAGTCTGTTGAACTTTTTGGGACCAGGGATACCGGGTATTCAAAATGAAGGCTCAAGTGATGCAGTGTGAAGTGATTTATCTGGGCTATGAAATCAGTGCAGGACAAAGGACTTTAGGACAGGCCTGGAAAGAAGCAATATGCCAAACTCTGAGACCGCAAACAATAAAGGAGTTACGAACATTCCTGGGAATGACTGGGTAGTGCCGACTATGGATCTATAACTATGGGTTGCTTGTTAAATCTCTATATGCACTAACAAACACCGAACAGAAACACCTCGAATGGGATAAGGAAACCACACAAGCCTTCGAGATGCTAAAAAATGCCTTGATGTCGGCCCCAGCCCTAGGACTTCCAGATGTGAGTAAGCCGTTTTTCCTTTTTTCCCATGAGAAGAAGGGGATTGCCCTGGGAATACTGGCACAAGATCTCGGCCTGTATCAACAAGCAGTTTCCTAATTTTCCAAGCAGCTGGATGCAACTGCAAAAGGTTGATCTGGATGTTTGCGAGCAGTTGCGGCTGTAGTGCTAAACATCCAGGAAGCTCAAAAATTCACCCTGGGCCAGAAAATGACTGTGTTGGTGTCCCATACAGTATCTGCAGTATTGGAAGCAAAAGGTGGACACTGGCTTTCCCCACAAAAGTTCTTGAGATACCAGGTTATAATGGTAGAACAGGATGATGTGGAGATAGTAGTCACTAACATTGTCAATCCAACCTCTTTCCTCAGCAGAAACCTAGGAGAACCAGTGCATCATGACAGTCTGGAAACCATCAAGGCAGCATATTCGAGTCATTCAGACCTGAGAGACAGCCCTATGGAGAATACAGAAAACAGGTTCACTGACGGAAGCAGCTATGTCCTAAGCAGTAAAAGGCATGCTAGATATGTCATCACCACTAGCTGGGAAGTGATAGAGTCGGGACCTTTGCCCATAAACACCTTGGCACAAAAGGCAGAAATAATTGCACTGACCCGCACCTTGGAATTGGCCCGAGGCAAAGTTGTGAATATCTATACCAATTCAAGATATGCTTTTGGGGTCATACATGCACATGGAGCAATCTGGAAAGAGAGAGGATTATTGAACTCACAAGGAAAAATATCAGGCATGCAGAGGACATCCTGAAACTATTGGAGGCAGTCCAGCTCCCTTAGAAAGTGATGATTATGCACATTAAGGCACAACAGAAAGTGAACTCAGAGTTGGAAAGAGGAAATGAGCTGGCAGACAGAGAGGCAAAACAGGTAGCAAAGGTAAAGGTAAAAACAGAAGGGGCTTTGATCCCTGACGGGCGAATCTCTCTAGAAGATAATCCAGAATACACTAAGGAAGATCAAAAGCTTATCACAGGATCATATAATAAAGAAGGGTGGGCTCACACTCCACAAGGGAAACTGATTATTTCCTCCTATTTAACATGACCCCTGATAAGGGAAGAACATAGGAAGAGGCATGGGGGGCAGAGTCCCTATACATGTATAAGCACCTGACTAGAGACATTGTAGCTAGAAGTTTATACACCACTGTGAGACAAGTGACTCGGCGGTGTGATCTTTGTCTCCAGACTAATCCCAAGAGCACCCCCAAACCGGAAATGGGCCAAATTGGGAAGGGCAATGGGCCTGGGCAACAATGATTGATTTTACAGAACTTCCAAGAAAATGGGGGTATCGATGTTTATTAGTATTAACTGATACCTTTTCAGGTTGGCCAGAGGCATTTCCCACCAGGACAGCCAAGGCTCGGGAGGTAGTTAAGATATTATTACAAGAGATAATACCGCATTTTGGGGTTCCAGCAACCATGTCTTCTGATCGAGGACCACACTTTATCTCAAAAATGGTACAGGAAATCAGTTGCGATTTGGGCATAGACTGGCAACTTCATACTCCATATTGCCCTCAGTCTAGTGGCCAAGTAAAAAAAATGAAACACTTAATTAAACAGCAGATTGTGAGGTTGGGGCAAGAGACTAGCTTGACCTGGCCTCAGTCCCTTCCCTTGGCTCTCTTGCACATATGAACTAAGCCAAGAGCAAAGGAAGGACTAAGCCCTTTTGAGATCTTGTATGGACGACCTTATAGAATACAGAAAGCGATGTCCACACAGGTTGGGGATGAAATCATGACCTCTTATATGGTGGCATTGGGCAAACAACTCAGTAAAATTGAGAAACACGTGGCTGGGACTTGAAGTAGGGGTTTGGATAGTCCAGTGCATGATATACAACCTGAGGATTATGTGTATATAAAGTCTCTTGCAGAAAAGACCCTAGAGCCACGATGGGAAGGACCATTCCAGGTACTCCTGACAACTTTTACTGCAATCAAAATTAAAGACCAACCTGCCTGGATTCACCATTCTTGAGTTAAGAAAGCTCTCATGTCAGGATGGACGTCAAAACCAGCTGGAGGATTGTGGCTACAATTGTGACGCTCACAGGACTGCAAGATGCCACACAGGACTATGAAAAATGGAAAAAACACAGTTTGAGGCAGAAAGTAGAAAATGGAGAGTATTTTTTTCAGGGACCAGGGGATAAAAATAAGTTAGTAGGGAAGAGGGAAAAGAATTTCCTAAAGTAGATAGAAAAGGGGGGATTGAAGTAAGAAATTGGTGCTAAAGGGATTTCTATAGGTACTGTAAACTAATCAGGACTGAGACAGGAGGGCTCCAGAAGATAAGGGATTTCTATAGGTATTGTGAACTAATCAGGACAGGACTGAGACAATGGAAATGATTTCCCAGAACTCACTGTAATAAAGACCACCCTTTCGGGGAAAGGTTATGAATATGTATAGGCGATCCCTTACCTGTGAAACCCCTTCTGTATAAATACAAGATGAACTACTGTGGTGGGTGCGCATGACTGTGGTGGGACTACCCCCCGTGCTGCCCAGTGCTGAATAAATATACCTACTTTGCAACTTTACAGGTTGTGGAGTCTGTTTTCCGCAAGTCACTTTTACATCTTATGGCAGTATGCTAATTATAAATGAAAAAGAATTGGGTGGGTGCATGACCCATTTATTGATGCCTACTGTTATTAATCTTCTATGGATAGCAGTAGTATCAATATGACTAGTTTCTTGCTAAGAACAACCTAATTATTTCAGCAATATGTTGGTGAATATTCCTCCTCCATTCAAAGCACAAAAATCCACCACAAATCCCACTGTGTATCAGTTTTCTCTCCTCCGAGCGCTGGATCATTTCCATCTTTACAGTTCCAGTACAGAAATACCTTCCAACTTCAAAGAGGTTTGTTAAGTAAGTTTCATCCATTCATCTTACTCTTACATCATTTAAGCCCAAATCCACTCATTTTCCTGAGAAGATGGATCTGATTACTTCCTGATCAAGATTCTACATTCTTAGAATATAAGATCCCAATACATAAATATGCATTAGCCAGTGCCTCCTTTGGTTCTTTATATAAATGCTCATTGCCTCAGTTATCAGATTTTCTAATTGGAAAGCAAGCAGTAAATTTAAATGCCTCCATAGTACTCTGACTCTTCACTTGAAAATCCTAAGAAGCACAGAAAAGAAAAAAACTCCCGATTCAAAACATCATCTTCAGTGCAGTACACAAATCTCTACAGTCATGCTAACTTTCTCCTCCTACCCAAGGAAGATGCAGAATGGAAATTTTAAAAGACAATATGAAAATGGTCCCCTTAAAAAAAATCTTAAATCTAGTGGTTTGAGCACTAGAAGTTTGAACAGTAGGCTTGAAGTAAGAAATAGATGCTAAAGGATTAACTGTAGAACTATAGCAGATCTAGAGAAGTCACTCAATGCTGATTTTGCAAGTTTTAGGTAACACAGATTTATACTGTAAATCAATCACAAGGACAGGAATAGGTAGGGTACTTACCTGAGGTAGGGAATATCAACACAAAGACCCTAAAAGATAAGTGAAGAAAAGACTTTATATCCGCAAGATAAGGGAAGAAAAGACTCCATACACACAGATAATAGAAACTGGCTTGGCCTGCTGAAGTCTGTAAATGAGAGGAAGGGCCAAAAGTTTAACAGCAAGGAAGACTTCTGGCCTTCATCAAAAGACCAACAGAGTACACTGGATGACCACCCAGAGAACTCTAGCGCACATGCTAAAGGAACCTATAGGAACCTATGTTAATGATTCTTCAGTGAAATGAATATGTGTATATCCCATCAATATAAGCACCCTGGTAATAACCTTTGTTGGGCAAGTTAGGAGGAGTGATCCTCCTTGCACCCAGCGCTGCAATAAACATACCTGCTTTATAACTCTCCTCGAGTTGTAAAGTTTGTTTCCATGTGTCAGGCTCAACACTCCTTATCACAGTAGACTAAATAAGAGGTTGAACTCATGCTTCCCATTTCCTCGATCAGTGACTGCACAACAGTCCCATGTTTAGAATAGACAGACAACCATTTCTCAGCTACAGATAGTTCTAGAGTTCCCAAGACTGCATAAAAAAAATCAGGAAGGGACCCTGAAACCTGATAAATCAATGTTTCTGCCCAATACATGGGCATGGCTGTCTCAACCATGAGATACCTACTTCTCTGCATGACTTAAGACATATGATTCCACTTTAGGACATAGATTCTAGTTTTATTTATTTATTCTAGTCAAGCTTCGCAGCAATCACCTACTAAGGGCATTTAGACAGAAAGTAGTTCTACAAAAAGCAAAGGGTTGCATAAATTATTTTGTGTACTGACCTTGACCTACAATGAGTTCATGTACAGGTACCTGTAATATATAGCAATCTCTTAGCAGAGAAGTTCCTAAAGACTTGGTACAGAACTTTTTACAAGAGGAATATAGAAAGAATGCCATCCAGGGGGACTGTGACAGGCTTGAGAGGTGAGCCAATGCAAACCTCACGAGGTTCAAAAAGGCCAAATTCAAGGTTCTGCACCTGGGCTGGGGGAATCCCAAACCTGAATACAAGCTGGACAATGAGCAGATCAAGGACAGCCATAAAGAGAAGGCTATGGGGGTATTAGTGGATGAAAAACTGAATATAAGCTGGCAGTGTGCACTTGTAGCCCAGAAAGCCAATTATAACCTGGACTGCATCAAAAGTATAGCTAGCAGGTCTAGGGAGGTGATTCTCCCACCTCTACTCCAATCTCATGAGACCCCACCTGGAGTACTGCATCCAGCTCTGGGGCCCCCAACACAAAAAGGACATGGACCTGTTAGAGCAGGTCCAGAGGAGGGTCACGAGGATGCTCAGAGGTCTGGAACACCTCTCCTATGAAGACACACTGAGTGAGTTGAGGTTGTTCAGCCTGAAGAAGAGAAGGCTCCTGGGGGACCTTATTGCAACCTTTCAATACCTAAAGGGGGCTTATAAGGAAGATGAAGAATGAGGAGGCATGAGGAATGAAGAAAATGAAGGAAGTCACTTTTCATTTAAGTGTTTTAAGATGACCAGATGTACTAAAAATACAAACTTCCCTAATGACATTTCACATATTGAATGTGTATATATAGCAGATACACCAGAAGAATGTAGATACAAAGAAATGTCCTAAAAGTAAATTAAGCTGAAGCTCCTACCTCATCCACCAAGAACTGTTTGACAAAGACTGCTCTTTCAAATTGAATCATTCAGTGAAATTAAATACTCAACTTTTTTTTTTTTTTTTTAAAAAAAAAAGCATTTTCATTTTTTTGAAATTTGTTCTAATGATTTAGTCTTCAAACATGTAGATTTTTATATAAAAATGGGATTAGTGGAACTGTTAAACTTGCTTATAAGGGAATGTTGCAAGCTTGCTTATCTTTGCTGACAAGATGCACAAAAGATTTATTTAAAATTTCAGTTATATAGAATCATAGAACAATTTAGGTTGGAAAAGACCTCTAAGATCATCCAGTCCAACCTTTAACCTAGCATTGCCAAGTCCACCACTAAACAATGTCACTAAGCACTACATCTACACATTTTTTGAAGACCTCCAAGGATGGTGACTCAACCACTTCCCTGGGCAGCTTATTCCAATGCCGAATAACCCTTTCAGCGAATAATTTTTTCCTATTATCCAACCTAAACCTCCCCTAGAGCAACCTGAGGCCATTCCCTCTAGTCTTAGTGCTTGGTGCTTGGGAGAAGAGACCGATCCCCACCTCCCTATAGGCTCCTTTAAGGTAATTGTTAGAGTACAATAAGGTCTCCCCCAGCTCCCTCAGCCGCTCCTCATAAGACTTGTTCTCTAGACCCTTCACCTGTTGTCCTTCTTTGGACATGGTCCAGCACCTCAATATCCTTCTTGTAGTGAGGGGCCCAAAACTGAACACAGTATTCAAGCTGTGGTCTCACACACTGTTGGCTCATTTTCAGCCAGCTATCGACCAATACCCCCAGGTCCCTTTCTACCTGGCAGCTTTCCAGCCACTCTTCCCCCAGTGTGTAGCATTGCATGGGGTTGTTGTGCCCTAAGTGCAGGACCCGGCACTTAGCCTTGTTCAGCCTCATACAGTTGGCTTCAGCCCATCGGTACAGCCTATCTAGATCCCTCTGCAGAGCCTACCTATGCTCAAGCAGATCAATGCTTGTGCCTAACTTGGTGTCGCCTGCAAACTTACTGAGGGTGCACTTGATCTCCTTGTCTAGATCATTGAAAAAGATACAGAAGAGAACTGGCCCCAGTACTGAGCCCTGGGGGACACCACTAGTGACCAACCTCCAACTGGATTATCTCCATTCACAACTTTTTGAGCCGGGCCACCCAGCCAGCTTTTAACCTAACAAAGTGTACACCAATCCAAGCCACGAGCAGCCAGTTTCTTGAGGAGAATGCTGTGGGAAATAGTGTCAAAAGCCTTACTGAAGTCTAGGTAGAACACATCCACAGCTTTTCCCTCATTCACTGAAAGTCACCTTGTCGTAGAAGGACATCAGGTTAGTCAAGCAGGACCTGCCTTTGATAAACCCATGCTGACTGGGCCTGATTACCTGGTTGCCCTGTAACTGCTGCATGATGGTACTCAAGATAATCTGCTCCATGAGCTTCCCCAGCACCAAAGTCAGACTGACAGGCCTGTAGATCCCTGAATCCTCCTTCCAGCCCTTCTTGTAGATGGGCATCACACTTGCTAGTTGCCAGTTGACTGGGACTTCCCCTGATAGCCAGTGTGAGATATGTTCATCTGATTTGTGTCAGTATGGAATAATGCTATGGCCGCATGGTATGATGAATGTGACCTTCTGTCTTACATACCCTTGTATAACCACAAGTCTAAGAAAAACAGAGTGGTTAATGTATATAGTTCCTGTATCTTGCAAAGGAATGTTTTAGCAATTCGTGTCAATAGAGAGCTTGAAGGGAAATGTATTTGTAGGCTTTTCCTTGAAGTTTCTGATATCTGAGGGGGTTCAGAATAACTGCTAACTATTATGACTATTGCATGGGACACTATGCAAGTCTCTGATATCTGGCCAGGAGATTAAGGAGACGGGAAGAGCTGAAGAACAACTAAAAGACAAAGCTTGCAGGGGACGCTGCACAAGTCTCTGACATACAGCCAAGTTGGACAAAGGAGAAGGACAAGAGGGAGGAAGACTATGAGCCTTCAGCATGAGAGACCCCCAGAGGGACCACCAGAGACTGATGGCACACCCAGCGCTGTTTGCTTACCTCTATTCCTTTAATAAATTGTAAACTTTGATTATAGTCCTATTTTGAAGACTGAGCCATATATTACACCAGGACTGCTGATAAATGGTGGAAAGTGGCTTGACACTTCTGCCAACTCCCTCAGTATCCTCGTCTGGATCCCATCTGGCCCCATAGACTTGCATACATCTAAGTGGTTTAGCAGGTTGCTAACCATTTTCTTGTAGATTATGATGGCTTCATTCTGCTCCCTGTCCCTATCTATGAGCTCAGGTGCCTGGATACCTGGAGAACAACTGGTCTTGCTGCTAAAGACTGAGACAAAGAAGGCATTAAGTACCTCAGCCTTTTCCTCATTTATTGTCACTATGTTTCCCCCAACATGCAATAAAGGACGGAGACTTTCCTTAGTCCTCTTTTTGTTGCTAATGTATTTATAAATACATCTTTTATTTTCTTTAAAAGCAGTAGCTGCTGTTAAACTACTTAATCTCTGACATCAGCAGTACAATTAATCCTTATCAGAGCAAGCACTTTATATCATTGAAATATCTACTTCTATGATTCATTCTGGAAGAATGCTGAAAGCTCCTTCCCATTGCCTTTCCTCTTCCTTCCTCATAACAGTTTTGGCAATACTCTATTGGAGGGTTATAATAATACCCTACTTGGAGGGTTGAGTCCACTCCTGGGGAACTGAAACTAAGGCTAAAGAGGGACTAATATTCTGGCAACGAGGCTCTACATGAATCAAGGGCACCAGATAAAGGGGACAAGCCTGAAGGGAGGAAAGGGAGAAGGCAAGACCATACACTGTGGTGTGTATGGTCTACCGAGGGAGGCAACCCCTATGGGTATTGACCACCGAGTAAGAGGGCCTCGACCAGACTTCTCCCGCACTAAGGTCAGGTTGTCCCGAGAAAATAACATAAGAACCTGTTTTTAAACCCATACAAAATTGTGATTAATTTTCCAGGAGCTGGATCACCCCGAAAGGCTGAACGGTAACACAAGCCCAAATTGACCCTGAAAGTGGGCCCAACCCCTTAATTGAAGGCATTTCCCACACCCTCAAGATTGGACAGCACAGAAGGATAAGAAATGCTATACTTCCTGGTATTTTTACAGGGGCAATTGAGCCATGAGCAAGAATGGAGGAATAATTTTTTCATTTTGGGGGAGGAAGTGGCCAAGGCCTTTAACCTTAGTAACTGCTGGGTTTGTGGAGGACCGAGGGGAACTGAAAGTTGGCCCTGGGTAGCTGGCCTGGTCGAACCCAAGTGGTGGGTTAGTAATTTGAGTGAAGTTCATAATGGGACACAATTTTGGAAAGAGGAAGGAGGCCCATGGCAATTGCATTCATTGGATCGGGGTATATACTGTTTAAACAGAACAAGAACGGTAGCGGTAGGAAAAAGCATTTGTAATTGGACTCTGTCTCCCAGATATGATTGTACTGTTCCTGAATGTGGACCTATAAACTGTACAGCATGTAGTGGGAAATGGAATGCCATAAAAGTCCAGCTGAGAAACGGGACTTGGATGAAATGCTCATATAGGGAATTTTTTGGATCTGGATGTGAAACCGTGGCAAGAGCACAAGCGGGGGGGGGGCAATTTGACGGTCAGATCTTGAGCTGTCAGCGTAATAATACCACTAGGGAGCAGCATGTGGTAAGGGTCTACCGCTGGAGGTGGCAAGATGAGAATGGGAGACGAGTGTTCTTTAAGCATTTCTGGTCAGCTCATAATATGACAGGTCGCCAAGGAAAACTTGATTGTAATTGTAAATGGGAATCCAATGCGGGAGCTTGGAGGTATGCATATACGAGTACAAATGGGGCAGACATTATAACAGGACCACTCAGTGATAAGAACACTGTATTTTCACGCTCCAAAGAATAAAGAAGGATGGGATGGTCCTTTTCTAAAAGGGAAGTGGGCCCTAAAGGGATATTATTGGATGTGTGGCAAACATGCCTACAAGAGGCTACCCGAAAACTGGTCGGGAATATGCTATGTGGGGGTACATAAGACCCTTGTTCTTTTATTGTAACAAATACAAGGAAATCATTTAGGAATAAAATTATATGGTCATTTGTTGAGGGATTTTTGAAACAGCAAAGATCCCATGGCTTGCTGCAGCTGAGCAAACCAAGCTACCAGGATGACTATGAGAAGTTCCCATGACAGTGTTCCCACATCGCCCGATTGAGGAATTTAGAAAAATATTGTTGCCAGCAGCTGGCTTCAAGGGCAAGGTCTACGTGACTGCTAATCACAAGGGGGTTGTTTTCTTGCAGGTGGGGTTGTTTTCTTGCATTTGTTGTTTGTCTGAGTGCTTTCAACCAGTAATCTTGTGCAAGACACTATCCGCCCCTGTTAAGTTTGCTATAAAAGTCAAGCTATTCAGGTAATAAAGAGAGAGCATGATCTGACCATACTGGTGTCTGTCGTGTTTTCAGCCGTTCTTCCTGCAACAGGGAGTAGTGCCCAAAAATGTGGAGATAATGAATGGCCTCCTGAAGGAATCATACAGTATTATGGACCAGTTACCTGGAACCCGAATGAGGTAGTATCGGGGGCCCAAGAACCTATTTATAATTTGAATTGAATAATTAGGTTGCAAGCTGTCCTCAAAATTGTAACCAATCAAACAGTGACGGCTTTGGATCTTTTGGCTGATCAGTCCATCCAGATGAGGAATGCTATCTTTCAACATAGAATGGTCTTAGACTATTTACTAGCAGAAGAAGGGGGAGTGTGTGGAAAACTGAATATTTCTAATTGTTGTTTACAAATTGATGATAATGGAAAAGTGGTTAAACAGACAACAAAGGAAATTAGGAAATTAGCCCATGTGGAAACTTGGAAGGGTATGGATTGGGATTTGTTTTCATGGCTGCCCAGTGGACCATGGGTTAAAAGGATGTTATTTTTACTTTTATGTGGTGTAATGATGTTATTGTTTATACCTTGTATGATACCTTGCTTTACATTATTGATATTCCGAATAATAAATAGTACCCAATTTGTGATAACTTCGGTAGAGAAGAAAGGTGATGTGTCAATAATGATGCTTAAGAAATGGACCCCCCAAGAACCGACTGATGAAATCCAGTTGTTACTGGCAAAAGTTGAAGAAGAGATACTAATTGAGAATATTAAAAAGAAGATGAGGAATTGTAAGGAATGTTCCAGCAATTCATGTCAATAGAGGGCTTGAAGGGTAAACCTTGAGTCTCTGATATCCAGCCAAGAGATTAAAGAGAAAGGGGAAGCTGAAGGACAACTAAAGACAAAACTTGCATGGGACGCTGCACAAGTCTCTGACATCTGGCCAAGATGGACAAAAGAGAAGGACAAGGACAAAGCCTGGGAGGAAGACTACAAGCCTTCAGCACGAGAGACCCACAGAGGGACCACCGGAGACTGATATGCATGTGCCAGTGGGAGGGTTCGGATTCCGGGAACTAATTATAATAACCCTGACTTTTCTAGAAGTATCAATGAATATGTATTAGCCTAGGAGTATAAAAATCAGCCGCCTGATGTAATGTGTGTGTGTGTTGGAGGAGCCCAGACTCCCCGCGCACCCAGCGCTGTTTACTTGCCTTTTATTGACCCCATAAATAAACCTTATAAAGCTAAATTGACTTGGAATTTATAACATCTAGAAAGAACAATTAAATACAGCAAGGAAAGATGCCAGATATGGGGACTAGAGGCCATTATAAGAAAATGGGAGACACAGAAAAGGATTATTTTTCCCATATATTTTCTGGTCCTTAATTGAAGTATTTACATTTAATAAAACACTTTTTGTAAGTACTTCTTTTTGAGATTCCATCAGATTTGAAACTGGAGGCCAGTACAACTTCCAAGTTTTGTGAACCAGTCTACAAAGAATGCAAATAGATTTTAAATGCATATAGAAAAAGCATCAAGATTTCTCAAATAGCAGGACTTGCACGAGTTCTTTATATTTACTGCATGGATGCAGCAAGTACAATGACTATAACCAGATCATTTAAGGTAAGAATAAAAATCATCGTACCATTGAAAAAAATGGTTTAAAAAAAAAAAAAAGCGCTAAAATTATGATAAGTGAAAATCAGCAACATAATGTTGACTTAACCATTAAGTAGCCATAGAACTTGGAAAAAACAATACTGGGGCACACCTAACTGGAAAAGCATTGTGTTCCACCATACTCCTAAAACAGATAACACGTGCAAGAAAAAAATACAATTACCTATCACAAATTTCAGTTCGCAATATGATACAGCCATTTCAACAGAAGTTTGTAGTGGAAACAGCTTTGGAAACAGAATAGGAAATTCCATCTTGACAAGTTTGCATTAAATATTTGTGTGAATTAAATTAAGTACAACTCAGAGAATCGTGAAAAGCAATCAACGTATGATAATCTGAGCATGAATGAGAGCTTCCTGTCACACATTTAAATAAATATTCTTGTAGTTTTCTGCTTAGAAAAGAGCATAAATATCAGTCTTATATCAGACATGAATTTTATATCACACATGAATTTTCATTGAAGAAGTTTAGACACACCTACATTTTTCCTTACTGCTGTTACTGCTATGTAAAAAATCCCCATCAGAACGTATCGTAGGGAAATCATCTTCATCATCTTCCACCACTAAATTTGAGAGAGAGAGAGATTATGTTATGGGAGTGAGAATTTTTTTCCAATTCTTTATTAAGCAAGAAAGATTTAAGGTCATCTTCATGGCTGTGGTGACTTTACTCAGCTGGGCAGCTGAGCTCCACCACAACCACTCTCTCACTCCCCCTCGTCAAAGGGAAAGGGGGAGACAATATGATGAAAAGGGTTCAAGGGTTGAGCTAAGGACAGGGAGATCACTCAACAATTATCGTCACAGGCAAAACAGACTCGGCATAGGGAGATTAATGTAATTTGTTAACTATTACTAACAAGCTAGAGCAGTGAGAAACTAAAAAACAAAACAACAACAACAACAAAAAAAAGAAACAAAAACAAACAAACAAAACTAAAACCACATTCCACCCATCCACCCTCTTCCACCTCCTCTTCCCGAGCGGCACAGGGGAACACGGAATGGTGGTTGCAGTCAGTCCATAATGCTTCATCTACTCTGGTCCTTCACTGTCACCCACTGCCCCTGCTCCAACATGGGGTCCCTCCCATGGGATGCAGTTCTTCCCAAACTGATCCTGCATGGGCTTCCCACAGGCAGCAGCTGTTCAAGAACTGCTCCAACATGGATCTGTACCATGGGGGTCCATCTGTCAGGAGCACACTGTTCCAACATGGGTCCCCCATGGGCAGCAGTTCCTGCCAGGTCACCTGCTCCTGCATGGTCTCCTCTCCACGGGCTACAGGTCTGGCCTGGAGTCTGCTCTGGCGGGGGCTCTCCATAGGCTGCAGCCTCCTTCGGGTCAGATCCACCTGCTTCACTGTGGTTTCCTCCACAAGCTGCAGTGTGGAAATCTGCTCCACCATGGTACACCATGCCTTGCAGGGAGACGGCCTGCTTCACCATGGTCCTCTCCACAGGCTGCAGGGGAACATCTGCTCCGGAGCCTAGAGTACCTCCTCCCCCCCCCTCCTTCTTCACTGACCTTGGTTTCTGCAAGGCTGTTTCTCACTCCTCGCTCTCCCAGCTGCTGTTGTGCAGCAGCTTTTTCCCTTTTTAAAATCTGCTCTCAGAGAAGTGCAACCAACATCACTTATTGGCTCAGTTCTGGGCAGCAGTGGGTCCCTTTGGAGCCGGCTGAAACTGGCCCTTATCTAACATGGGGCAGCTTCTGGACTCCTCACAGAGGCCACCCCTGCAGGCCCCCCCTAACAAATCCTTGCCACATAAACCCAATACACTGATTTAGCAACTTTTTTTATTTTTTTTTCCTATAATAAATCAAGTCATTAAACTTCTGTTTGTTTGTTTTCCAGCAGTAAACTAATTTGACTTCATCTTATGGGAGTAAATGATTACTGTTCTATAACATCAAGTTCTTAAAAGACCATTTATTCTAGTAAGGTTGATACTAACCTGTAGCTGCCAAAGTTAACCAGATTTTTATGGGAATCCAATTTCCGAAGTGACAATAGTTAACACTGTTTATGCAGAAATATCTATGATTAATCACTATACTATGCTTAAGATACATATTTCCTTTATATGGCATCAAATGCTATAGTAACTATTTCAAGGGCGATTGCTTACTGTGTAAAAATTTAGATTCTATTAAGTTAGGAGTTTTCAATTACAGTTTTACCTTTATCTCTCTGGAGTTCATCTTTAGAAACTGCATCTGCACAAGCATGAAAGTATTTCTGTAAAGTATCGACTTGTCTACACAAGATGTCTCTAAAGGTTTCCATTTCAGCAAGCTTCTCACGTAAGCTATGTCCCTTCTGAAAATGCAAGAGAAAAAAGCCTCAAATGCTTTTACATACTCAACAACAGTTCAATGCCTAAATAAAAAAATAAATGATTTCTTCAGGTATGAAGAAGAAATTTTTCAGGTACACTAAGGACATTTCAGATATCAGTAGCTATGAAGTAATGTTAATATTAGAAGAATATGGTTATAGGAAACCATATATAAGTATTCCTTACTCATTTTGTCCGCTGGTCTCAGTTTTTCTTCTTGACTGTATGTGCTACTTTAAAGAATTCAACAAAAGCTTATTAAAAATGCGATCTTGCATACTAACAGGTTTGTGCCTATTTGCCTGAAAATAGTCAGTGCTAGTTTAAGATCTTGGTTCTAATCTTTACTCCCCTTTTTTGTGTTGGTCCTTTTGTGCTCTCCCAGAAGTACAACCCACCCAAGTTCAAATGTTAAATATTTATATGCATGAAACAAGGAAAGCCATAATTTGTCAATCAGGATTAATCAAATGTTTTAGGTCACAGGCTCAACATTCCTTTTCATTTAGAAGCCCTGATATTCTCAGGAGTACACTAAGAAAGGTTAGTAAATCCTCTCACAAGTCTGATTTTCTCGTTATTAGAAGATGACACTGTAGTCTGAAAGGGATAAGTGCACAGAGGCACATGAAAGCTTCCTATATGATCTATTCATCCTCACATGCTGAATTATTGCTTATAGTAAACCAAAGATTTAGTACTTTTTCCTTTAATTGTGTGAATGAGTCTTCACATAGCTTATCTTCTTTCCAGTTGCATAAGCGTCTTATTTTCACACCAATGCTAAGAAAATGTTATTTACTAACCTTGAACGAAGAAGTAGATGTTGCAGAGTATCCACTTGCTCCAGAAACAAGAGACACCACGGAGCCATGACGTCGTAAACTTGACTCTGATCCATAGCCAGATTCAGTCTAAAACAAACAAACAAAAACATCAACAATAAACACCAAAAAAAAAACTAACCACACAAAATGGTAGTAGAATGGTAGGGATTTACATAATGCATGGTTTCACTGTTTATCTTAAGCTGTATGCATGTGCCTGCTGTCTCTGCATCAGTTTTAAAGAAACATTTATTTTACATTTCTTCTGATAAATAAGTATTGATCTAATTTTATTTCACAGAATCACAGAATTTCTAGGTTGGAAGAGACCTCAAGATCATCGAGTCCAACCTCTGACCTAACGCTAACAATCCCCACTAAACCATATCCCTAAGCTCTACATCTAAACGTCTTTTGAAGACTTCCAGGGATGGTGACTCCACCACTTCCCTGGGCAGCCTGTTCCAATGCCTAACAACCCTTTCAGTGAAGAAGTTCTTCCTAACATCTAACCTAAAACTCCCCTGGCTCAACTTAAGCCCATTCCCCCTCGTCCTGTCACAAGGCACATGGGAGAACAGACCAACCCCCACCTCGCTACAGCCTCCCTTGAGGTACCTATAGAGAGCGATAAGGTCGCCCCTGAGCCTCCTCTTCTCCAGGCTGAACAAGCCCAGCTCCCTCAACCGCTCCTCGTAGGACTTGTTCTCCAGGCCTCTCACCAGCTTCGTCGCCCTTCTCTGGACCCGCTCAAGCACCTCGATGTCCTTCTTGTAGCGAGGGGCCCAAAACTGAACACAGTACTCGAGGTGTGGCCTCACTAGAGCAGGGTACAGGGGGACGATCACTTCCCTAGACCTGCTGGCCACGCTGCTTCTTATGCAAGCCAGGATGCTGTTGGCCTTCTTGGCCACCTGAGCACACTGCTGGCTCATATTCAGCCGACTATCAACCAATACTCCCAGGTCCTTCTCCGCAAGGCAGCTTTCCAATCACTGGCTATCCAGCCAATTTTTAACCCAACAAAGTGTACGCCAGTCCAAGCCATAAGCAGCTAGTTTCTTGAGGAGAATGCTGTGGGAAACGGTGTCAAAAGCCTTGCTGAAGTCAAGGTAGACCACATCCACAGCCTTTCCCTCATCCACTAAGTGCGTCACTTTGTCATAGAAGGAGATCAGGTTCTTCAAGCAGGACCTGCCTTTCATTAACCCACGCTGACTCGGCCTGATCGCCTGGTTGCCCTGCAAGTGCTGAGTGATGACACTCAAGATAATCTGCTCCATGAGCTTCCCTGGCACTGAGGTCAAACTAACAGGCCTATAGTTCCCCCAGGTCTACCCTCTGGCCCTTCTTGTAGATGGGCGTCACTTTTGCTAGCCGTCAGTCGCCTGGACCTCCCCTGACAGCCAGGACTGCCGATAAATGATGGAAAGTGGCTTGGCCAGCTCCTCCGCCAGTTTTCTCAGTATCCTCGGGTGGATCCCATCCAGCCCCATCAAATTGTGTACATCCAAGTGCTGTAGCAGGTTGCCAACCATTTCCTCGTGGATTATGAAGGTCACATTCTGCTCCCCATCCCCTTCCACCAGCTCAGGGGACTGGGTATGCAAAGAACAACTGGTCTTGCTGATGAAGACTGAGGCAAAGAAGGCATTAAGCACCTCAGCCTTTTCCTCATCTCTTGTCACTTAGTTTCCCCCACATCCAGTAAAGGATGGAGATTCTCCGTAGTCCTCCTTTTTGTGTTGATGCATTTTTAAAAACATTTTTTGTTATCTTCAATGGCAGTAGCCAGATTGAGCTCCAGATGAAATTTGGCTTTTTTAATTTTGTCCCTGCACAGACTTACAACATCCTTATAGTACTCCTGAGTGGCCCGCCCTCTTTTCCAAAGGTCATAAACCCTCTTTTTTCTCCTAAGCTCAAGCCACAACTCTCTGTTCAGCCAGGCCAGTCTTCTTCCACGCCGGCTCATCTTTGGGCACGTGGGGACAGACCGCTTCTGCGCCATTAAGATTTCCTTCTTGAAGAGTGCCCAGCCTTCCTGGACTCCTCTGCCCTTCAGAACCACCTCCCAAGGGACTCTGCCAACCAGTGTCCTGAACAGCTCAAAGTCAGCCCTCCGGAAGTCCAATACAGCGGTTTTACTGGTCCCCTTCCTGACTTCGCCAAGAATGGAGAACTCTACCATTTTGTGGTTACTCTGCCCAAGACCGCTCCTGACCACCACATCTCCCACCAGTCCTTCTCTGTTTGTGAAGAGAAGGTCTAGCGGGGCACCACCCCTGGTAGGCTCACTAACCAGCTGCGTCAGGAAGCTATCTTCCACGCTCTCCAGAAACCTCCTAGACTGCTTTCTCTGGGCTGTGTTGTGCTTCCAGGATATGTCTGGGAAGTTGAAGTCCCCCACGAGAACAAGCGCTGACGATTTCACAACTTCTGCCAGCTGCCTGTAGAACTTCTCATCCATCTCCTCATCCTGGTTCGGCAGTCTATAACAGACCCCCGCCAGGATGCTTGCCTTGTTGGCCTTCCCACTGATCCTAACCCATAGGGACTCAACCTTATCATTCCCAGACTCAAGTTCCATGACATCAAAACTCTCTCTGATATAGAGCCACACCACCACCCCTTCCGTACTGCCTGTCCCTTCTGAAGAGCCTATAGCCAGACGTTGCAGCACTCCAGTCATGAGAGTGGTCCTAACACATTTCCATGATGGCAACCAAGTCGTAGCCTGCCACATGATGTCTTCCAGCTCCTACCGTTTGTTACCCATGCTGCGTGCATTAGTGTAGATGCACTTCAGTTGGGCCATTGCCTTCTCATTCATTGGCCATTGCCTTCTCTTCTTCATTGCCTTGCCATTGCTCCCCCAGCACACCTCCAACAAACCTTATTTCAGCCCCATCAACCTTCTTACCTAGTTTAAAGCCCTCTCAATGAGCCCCGCCAGCTCCTGGTCTAGGATCCATTTTCCCCTTAGAGATAGGTGGGACCCATCTGCAGCCATTAGGCCGGGTGCCAAGTAAAGCGCCCCATGGTCAAAAAAAAAAAACAAACTTTCTGTGTTGGCACCAGCCTCTGAGCCATGTGTTTATCAGGTGGGCTTTCCGTGTCCTCTCTGTACCCCTCCCTGCCACCGTAGGGATAGATGAAAACACCACCTGTACTCCCGCTCCATCCACTAATCGTCACAGTCCCCTAAAGTCCTGTTTGATAGCCTTCAGGCTTCTCTCTTCAATATCATCACTGCCAGCCTGGACTATCTGATAGTAATCAGAGGGGCAAACCAGGTTGGGAAGCTTTCTGGCAACATCCCTGACCCTGACCCCAGGGAAGCAGCAGACTTCCCCACAGGTAGGGTCAGGCCAAAAAATAGGGCTCTCTGTTCCCCTGAGAAGGGAGTCGCCTACAACGATTACCCTTCTTTCTTTCTTGGTGGAGGCAGTCTTGAGACGTGGAGTCAACTTCCTCACCCTAGGCATCCTCCACGAGTAGACTTTTCACCTCATCCTTACCCACTGGTCTCTCAAGCTCCAGGGCCTCAAATCTGTTGTGTAAGGGCTGGCTGGGGGGGGCGTTGTCTGTGAGGTCGAGCAGGGACCTGTGTCCATTCCTCCTCATCTCCTAGGTCCCCTCCCTCTGCCCGAGAGCGACAGGGCAGGGGGTCCAGCCCCATTTGGGGTGTCTCACCCCGGTACCTCTCCTTCAGGCCTTGCAGGGAGTTGCTCAAACAGTCTATCTCCCGCTCACACTCCCTGATGGCCCTCAACCTCTCCACCTCCTCCTTGAGCTCTGCCACCAGGCTGGACCAGTTCATCCACTTGCTCGCACCTCACACACAGAGTATCTCTGCCTCCCTCAGATGGCAGCAACAGGCTCAGATACTCCCTGCATCTGGAGACCTGAACTGCCGCATTTTGGAGTGGGCAGTCTGTGTGGTTACAGACTTTCTAGAGAGAGCTCTCTGCCTAATGTAGACCATTGTGGCCTAGCTAGTGGTAGATAGCCATTAGATGAGTTGTTCTTATGGGAGGGGGGGAACGCTCTTCCCTGCCTGAGCGTGCCCTGCCCGCATGCACTGCTGCGCAAACTGCCGCGCCCCGCCCTTCTGTCACACCACACCCTGTTTGCCCATCTGCTTTTGAACATCAGGGTAGAGGGGCATTGCTAGCTCCGCCTACACCTCGTCAGCCTCCCTTGTGAGGGCTGCTGGGTCCTTGCGGCTCCCTTGGCTGCCTCGAGCGGCCTCGATACTGGAAGAAAAGCCCTGCCTGTCCCGATCCTCCGCTCAGCTGCAGAATGCGTCTGCCCCAGAGCAGATCGCCTCGGCAAGTTGCAAGTCTCACAATATGCCTATACATATTCATAACGCATCCCTGCTTCGTATTAAAATTAGTTCCAAAGTCATTTCCATAAACTCCTCCCATCTGCACTTGCGCAGTGTATTCTGGTGGTGGTCATTGGGGGTCGTGGGGATGAAGACTGATGACTCTTCCTTGTCACCACTAGTTGACCTCTTGTCTTTGTGCAGACTCAGTTGCTCCTTGGCTCTTGTCCATCCGCAGTTTCTGCCAGTTTCTTTAAGATAGGGTCACATTCTTATCAAGAGACTGACCTTGGTAAAGGGCCCAAGGCTTCTTGCTTTAATTAGTTTGCACAATGCACAATAGATAGCAAAGACACTAAGTAGCATCCACTAGTTTAATGGTCAGCACTCTCTCTCTACTTGATAAGATTCTCCTAACTCCCTCTCTCACTATAACTCTAATCACATTCTCTGCAGTATTTGTGAAAAAAAAATCCTACTAAAACATTTAAGAGATCACAACACAGTATCTTATAAAAACAAGAGTGTAATAGAAAACAAGTAAATAAAAACAAAAACACAGCAGAAGAGCTGGAAGGTACTGGAAAAGCTGGACTTTGTGGAGACTAAGCAGAAGAGGTCTGTTGAACACCCATGTTCCAAGGGTGATTTTTAAACTCACTGCAAACATTTCAATATATACTTGAAGAAAGAAAGGGCACTGCTAATGTGAGCCAAGGGTGAACTACCTAGGGATGGCTACAGATAGTAAGAAGAATGCAGCCACAACAAGTAGGGTACTTCAGGATGCATTTCTGTAGACTGAAGTTAAAAATACAATTAACATGTGTCTGCAGGTCTGCTTTATCAATTGTTCTACAGGCTCTAACAATGGAAATTTAAGGTTTCAAAAGCGAAGTGGTTAGTCAGCAGGAAAGCAGAGACAGGGTTTTCCCAGTCCAGGTCACAGCAGATGGATAATGATTGCCCTGACTACAGCCTTCCCAAGCTCAGTGCAGGAGGCTATTTAGAAAGCAAAAAAAGCTAAAAATGGTTTTAACATGACCTTTCTTTGCAACTGCAAAAACAGGTAAAGAAATTTAGATATATTTCTCCCCCTACAATGATAAATGTTGCAAGTCTGAGCCAGTTTCAGGCTTGGAGTTGAGAAGCCTACATTTTGCTCATTCAGAAGAAACATTTTTACATCAGAAAACCCTAGAATATAAAGTACAGTGGCCTCCTTCAATTCAGGTGAAGACGACATTATTATTTATGCAGTCATATACCCATCAGGAAGAAATAGACTACAAAAAGCTTTACAGCAACACAGACCAAATCCATTGATATGCATAGGGATCAGCATGTTTATCAATAAGCAGATAAACTATCAAAGCAAATGCTTCTGGGGAAAGAAAAAAAAAAAAAAACACAAAAATTTTTAAATCTGTCATTTATCTACTTTAGTTAACAGTTACCTTGTCATTGCCACACACAGGAACAGATTTTTTTTCCTTTACTCACTCCTCAGACATTTACCTAGTCATCAGAATAGAAATCCCTATTAATTGCTTGACATGCCCCAGAGTATGCAGTAGGTAGCAAGCACTGGAGGATGAAGAAAGTTGGAATTGTCAAAGATGGGAAAGTCCATATTATGTCTGACAGAGAATTTAAGAAAAATTGACCCTATACCTAAAGGAAAACATATTATTCAGTTTAAATTGCCATTTTACAACAGTAATTTAGAAAAGGTGTGTGTGTGTGGGGATGAGGAGTGAGTTTTATTTCAAACTGTCCTGGTTTCAGTTAGAACAGAATTAATTTTCTTCCTAGTAGCTGGTGGAATGCTGTGTTTTGGATGAGGATGAAAAGAGTGCTGATAACACCCCGATGTTTTAATTGTTGCAGAGCAGTGCTTATACCAAGCCAAGGACATCTCAGCCTTTTGCTCTGTCCTGCCAACAGGCAGGCTGGGGGTGCAGTAAGAGCTGGGAGGGGACAGACCCAGGACAGGTGACCCAAACTAGCCAAAGGGGTATTCCATACCATCTGACGTCATGCTAAACAATATATAGGGGTGGCTAGCCGGGGGGAGGGGGCCGGACTGCTCGGGGTTAGGCTGGGCATCGGTCAGCGGGTGGTGAGCAATTGCATTGTGCATCACTTGTTTGTACATATTATTATTACTTTCCTATTATCACCATTGTAACATTATTGTTACTATTGTTATTATTATTTTGTTATTATTATTTTCCTGTCTTATTAAACTGTCTTTATCTCAACTCACGGGCTTCACTTTCCATTTCTCTCCCCCGTCCCAGAGAGGGAGGGGGGAGGGTGAGCGAACGGCTGCGTGGTATTTAGCTGCCAGCCGGGTTAAACCACGACACAAACACAGTGCTTATTTTATATATTAAACCCCATATATCTTTTATATCTTAAAATCTAACACATTTTACTTGGCTTTCAAATCCTATTCCATATTCTTCCCATTTTCTTTTTGCTATAGCCTTTGTTTTTATCAATCTTAACACCCACTTCCCTCAAAACTCCCCAAATACCAAGAAAGGCTCACTGCACCCATTAGAATTGAACAAAAATGGTTATATGAAATAAGGGACTACTTAGGACATTCATCTTTTTGTCATGTTCCTGACATAACTTCAGATTACTGAAGTTGGCCAGGGTAGAAGTTTCATAGAAATAGTTCTTCTGTTTATGTCAAAATTTGTTTAGAAATGAAGCCTGGTCTGGTTTAGAAGCTCTTTATGCACACAGAATCCTGCCATCTTGCAGGATAGCCTTACTCCCATTTCCAATCATACATCAAATTGGCAAAGTAAAGATTAAGCACAAACTAACCAAGCAGTAATTCTGTCAGATAGCAATTTCTTTTTTTTTTTTTTTCCAAAAGATTAACATACTAGCAAGTATCAATGAAAGTTCTGAAAGAATAACTATATAAGCAAACTATATATATGTTCTGCATAACAAGGAGAAAAAAGTTCATACATTAGGAAACATTTTTAAGATCTTCAGTCAAATACCCAATATACCCAATACACAATAGATGTACTAACATTTTTTAAAAGTTAAAGGAAAACAAGAATTGGTTCACAAAGACTAGCACTACTCAATTCTATAATTTTCATATTAGCCTGTGGACCAAGAATGAGTCTAACAAAAACAGAATGCTAAAGTGATGAATTAACTTAACACTTCAAATGTTTAGATATAACACCTAGTCTCAGATACAGATATGCCTCCAGAGGGTAAAGATTTGTGCACCTTTTCCATCTGCTTTGTCAATGTCCCCTTCCCTAGCAAAGGATCCCAGCTGTCTGGCTTCCCTGCCCAGTAATTCCAGGCTATTGGACCTGCTATCCCAGCACCAGAGCAGTCAGGTGACAAGGTGCTCACCTGGATGACAACTGAAATCTTTTTGCAAAAACTATTGTAGCTCACACTAGGATAGGCCTCGGGTAGTTGCTGATGCTTTTATGATACCTTCTTCTTCATATTCCTGTTCCTCTAATGGCCCAGCCACTTCAGAGTAGCCTGCCTCGTCTTCTTTCTCCCCAGTCTGAGTAGGAGTTCCTCTGCTTTCTAAGAGACCTGACCTTGTCATCCACTGTTTCATCTTGGTTATGGATGCAACTGACATTGGTACAGTCTGTTTCCCTGGCCCAGCCTTGGGGCCTGTCACACAGGTTGGAATGACTGCAGGGCCTGTCACAGGGGTTGTAATGGATGCAGGGTCCAACACAGGGGTTGGAGTGGTATTGATTGTGGCCCAGTAAGCATAGGCCAATTTCCAGCAAGTTGTAGTCGTTTGTGTCTCTTTGGAATTGCCAGAGTGATGACACCCCTTTTTCAAGCATTCTACCAGGTTTTTAGGATTTTGCAGTTGTTCAGAGGTGAATTTCCAAAGCACTGGAGGTACCCACTGCTCTAGAAACCTGCCCATATCCTCCCACACTCCCTGCCATTCACAACTATCCTGCCTCAGGACAGATCTCTGGATGGCATTCCTAAGTAGTTGTTTAACCTTAAACAAAACTTGAAGTGCATTCAGCAGACATAACAACAAGAACATGCTGGTCTGAGTATCCCAAGGATATTCAACATCTTCGAGAACTATCGTAACAAGCTCGGAGGATAAGAGGGCGGTAAAGGAGAAAGAGAGAGTGAACAAGTAGGAAAAAATATCTTCCCCTTTCCCCTCCACAGATTGGCTCCCTGACGAAAAAAGCAATAGTACTATTGTTATTATTTTCTCTGTCTTAATAAACTGTCTTTATCTCAACTCACAGGCTTCACTTTCCCATTTCTCTCCCCCATCCCAGAGCGGGAGGGGGGAGGGTGAGCGAACGGCTGTGAGGTATTTAGCTGCCTGCCAGCGGGGTTATACCACAACAGGCTGCGGTGTAGAGCACATTCTTTACATCTGGTCCTGTTCGAACTGGCCCAAGGGCTACTGCATGGACTATTTCCTGCTTGATTTGTTCAAAGGCTTGTCGTTACTCAGGGCCCCATTCAAATTCATTCTTCTTACGGGTTACTTGGTAAAGCAGGTTTACAATCACACTGTAATTTGGAATATGCGTTCTCCAAAACCCCACAACACCTAGGAAAGTTTGTGATTCTTTTTTGCTAGTTGGTGGAGACATAGCTGTTATTTTGTTGATCACATCCATTGGGATTTGACGCGTCTATCCTGCCATTTTATTCCTAAAAACTGGATCTCTCGTGCAGGTCCTTTGACTTTATTTTGTTTTATGGTAAAAACGGCCTTCTGAAGGATTTGGACTATTTTCTTCCCTTTCTCGAAAACTTCCTCTGCTGTGTCATCCCAAACGATGATGTCATCGATATACTGCATTTGTTCAGGAGCTTCCCCCTGCTCCAGAGCAGACTGGATCAGTCCATGGCAAATGGTAGGGCTGTGTTTCCACCCATGGGGCAGCTGATTCCAAGTATATTGGACTCCCCTCCAAGTGAAAGCAAACTGTGGCCTGCACTCTGCTGCTAGAGGGATGGAGAAAAATGCATTAGCGATATCAGCTGTGGTGTATCACTTGGCTGCCTTTGATTCCAGTTCGTACTGGAGTTCCAGCATGTCTGGCACTGCAGCACTCAGTGGTGGCGTGACTTCGTTCAGGCCACGATAGTCCACTGTTAGTCTCCACTCGCCATTAGACTTTCGCACTGGCCATATGGGACTATTGAAAGGTGAATGAGTCTTGCTGATCACTCCTTGGCTCTCCAATTGACGAATTAGCTTATGGATGGGAATCAGGGAGTCTCTGTTGGTGCAATATTGCTGCCGGTGCTGAGTTGTGGTAGCGATCGGCACTTGCTGTTCTTCAACCCACAACAACCCCACAACAGAGGGGTCCTCTGAGAGACCAATCAAGGTAGACAAGTGTTTAATGTCCTCTGTCTCTAAGGCAGCTATGCCAAAAGCCCACCGAAATCCTTTTGGGTCCTTGAAATATGCTCTTCTTTTCGGATCCTTGAAGTACCCTTTCTTGAGGTAGTCTATGACAAGGATGCACGGAGCATCTGAGCCAGTCACAGTACGGTTCTTTTGCCACTCATTCCCAGTTAGACTCACTTCAGCCTCCAATACAATTAACTGCTGGGATCCCCCCATCACCCCATAAATACAGATGGGTTCTGGCCCTTTATAGCTTGATGGCATTAGAGTACATTGTGCACCGGTGTCTACTGAAGCCTTATACTTTTGTGCGTCTGACGTGCCAGGCCATCGAATCCACAGAGTCCAATAAACTCGATTGTCCCTTTCCTCCCCCTGGCTGGAGGCAGGGCCCCTCTAGTCCTGGTCAGAATCTTCTTTGTTTCTGTGTTTGAAGGACTGCCTGCTGGAAGTTGGAGCAGCAAGCTTCTCAAATAACCCCTTCTTCCTGATTGTTTTCTTTTGCAACTCACGTACCTGTGCCTCTAGGGTCGCAGTAGATTTTCCATCCCATTTTCTCATGTCCTCTCCATGGTCTCGTAGGTAAAACCACAGGGTGGCATGGGGTGAGTACCTACCATATCGTCTTCCTTGTGCGGACGAACGCTTACCCCTGATAGCTGAGACACTGGTTTGTACAGGTGCGGAGGAGAATAATCTCTCTTCAAGTTGGTGGAACTTTTCAGAAAGTTTCTCCAAAGTATTCTCTTTTAGTTGATGGACACTGGTTGGTTCAGGTGGGGATCAAGATAAATTCTCTTTAAGTTGGTGGAACTCTTCAGAAAGTTTCTCCACAGCTGAGACGCAGGCCTGTAAGGAAGAAGAGAGACTTTCTTCGTACTGCCGGAGTTGTTTAGCCACTTCATCCACTGTGGGTTCCTCATCCTCTTTCCAGGCCATTATTGCCAATGAGCTGGCACGCGATGATGGTGCACTCCATACAAACTTCCGCCACATGGGTCGCGTACACCTGACTTCATCTGGATCTGTGGATGTTTGTCCATGGTCTGGGTCCTCATAAATCACTTCCCGTACGGCTAATTCCCTCAGGTACTGGATTCCCTTCTCCATAGTGGTCCACTTGCCTGGTAGACTTACATGTTCTTCCTTGAAGGGATACCTTTCCCTCACAGCTGAGAGGAGACTCCTCCAGAGGCTGTGAAATTGTGCTCCATCTCCAATTGGTTTGTCAATGCCTGCGTCTCTAACAAGGGATCCCAGTCGCCTGGCTTCCCTGCCCTCTAATTCCACACAATTGGCTCCAGAGTCCCAGCATCGGAGCAGGCAGGTGACAAGCTGCTCACCTATGAAGCGAACAAAATCTTTTCGCACATCTCATAGCTCACGTTGGTATAGGTTTCGGGTTTTCGGGTGATTACTGTTGCTTTTTCAACATGCTCATCTTCCTCCTCCTGAATCCCTGATGGCCCAGCATCGTCTTCTCTATACTTAGGCCTAGCAGAAGCCTCTGCGTTCTAAACGACCTGAATCTCTATACCATTTTTTCACTTGTCTACAGGGGCAATTTGCACTGCTACAGCTCGTTTATTTGACCCAGTTACAGGAGATGGAGCAGCTGCAGGAGCTGCAACTGGAGTGGCTGCAGGAGCTGGAGCAGCTGCAGGATCTGGAACTGGAACAGCTGCAGGAGCTGGAGCGGCTGCAGGGTCAAGGGAGGTGGTTGTCCCCCTCTACTCTGCCCTTGTAAGGCCCCACTTGGAGTACTGCATTGAAGTCTGGGGCCCCCAGCACAAGAAAGATGTGGACCTGTTAGAACGGGTCCAGTGGAGGGCTACAAAGATGATCAAGGGGCTGGAGCACCTCTCCTATGAAGAAAGGCTGACAGAGCTGGGGCTGTTTAGCCTACAGAAGAGTAGGCTCCGGAGTGACCTGGGGAACCCTACCAGTGACGGGTTGCCAGCCTGATGTAACCCCATTGGGCTCTCTGGGCCCAACCCACCAGCCAATTGTTCACCCATCTTATCATGCTTTTATCTAACTGCATTCTGGTCATTTTGTCCAGAAGGATACTGTGAGAGACAGTATCAAAAGCTTTACTGAAATCCAGAAAGATTACATCGACTAGCTTTCTTTGGTCAGCTATCTGGGTGATCTTGTCATAGAAGGAAATAAAGTTTGTTAAACATGACTTTTGCCTTGTGAACCCATGTTGTCTCTGACCAATGACTGCGTTGTCCTTCAGGTGTTTTTCAGTAACTCCCAGAATAATCTTCTTCATAATTTTACCAGGCACTGAAGGGAGACTGACAGTCCTGTAATTGTCAGGATCTTCTTTCTTCCCTTCTTGAAAATTGGTACATTTGCCAGCTTCTAGTCAACTGAGACCTCTCCAGATTCACAAGACCATTGAAAAATAATTGAGAGAGTTCCTGCAATGACATCAGCTAAGGAAAATATGATGAAAAGGGCTCAAGGGTTGAAATAAGGACAGAGAGATAACTCAACAATTATTGTCATGGGCAAAACAGACTCGGCATAGGGAGATTAGTAAAATTTATTGCCTATTACTGTGAGAAAATAAGTTGTGTTTTTGCAGTCTAACATCTTTTGGAAATAGAGTGTGTTTTTGCAGTAGAAAACTAACCTTCTGTATTCAAAGGTAGTTGTGTAGTCATAACAAAGAGAAATGCTAAGTAGATAAGTGGACAGTAGGAGGCTTCACTGTTCCAGAATAAGGCAGAAGACTGAGAAAAACAGGATGAGCAGTGTGACAACAGAAAAAAAAAAAAAAAAAAAAAAAACAAAGATCACAAGTTCTCTAAACATGTGAAAGGAGGGAAAAAAAAAAGGAAACAGGAGTAATTAAAAGGTGGATCAAAAAAATTGTACATATATGGTATAGAGGAGCGTCAAGTAGCTTGTGAACCTGTAGTACTCAGCCAATGAGGAAACAGGGGAGGTGATCAGGTGTCGGTTAGTAGGGAATAAAAGGTTATGATATGTTTACTAAAATGTGCTCCTAATTGGCAGGATGTCTGACATTGCAGTTGTGAATTAAATAGCTTCACAGAAGATCCCGTCTGAAGAAAACTGAGATTTTTCTCACTAACAAGGTAGACAAGTGAGAAACAAAGGAAAGAAACCAAAAACACCTTCCCCCCATCTACCCTCTTCCACCTCCTCCCCCTGAGCAGCGCAGGGGAACAGGGAATGGGGTTGCACTCATTGTATAGCACTTCATCTCCACCGCTCCTTTTCAATCACTCTCTTCTACTGTTCCAATGTGGGGTCCCTCCCACGGGATGCAGTCGTTCCCAAATTGATCCTGCGTGGGCTTCCCACAGGCAGCAGCTGTTCAAGAACTGCTCCAAATATGGGTCCGACCACAGGGTCCATCCATCAGGAGCACACTGCTCCAACTGGGGTCCCCCATGGGCAGCAGCTCCTGCCAGGTCAACTGCTCCTGTGGGGTCCCCTCTCCACGGGCTACAGGTCCAGCCTGGAATCTCCTCCAGCAGGGGTCCACCACAGGCTGCAGCCTCCTTCAGTGCAGGTCAACCTGCCCCACGGTGGTCTTCTCCATGGGCTGAAGCATGGAAATCTGCTCTGCCATGTTACACCATGGGCTGCAGGAGGACAACGTGCTCCACCACGTGTGCTGGGTTTGGCTGGGATGGAGTTAACTTTCCCTGCAGTAGCGCATAGAGTGCTGTGCTCTGCACTTGTAGGTGGAACAGCATTGGTATCACCCCAGTGTTTTGTCTGTTGCTGCACAATACTGGCACAGCATCAGGACTCCAGAAGACTGGATGTGGGCAAGAGTCGGTGAGGGGTCATCACCAGGGAAGTTGACCTAAACCAATCAAAGATGTCATGCTCAGCAATAAAAGGTAGGAAAGGGGAAGGAAGGGTGTGCTCTCTTCATGGAAACATCTGTCCTCCCAAACAACCGCTACGTGTATTGAGGCCCTGCTTCCCAGGACATGGCCGAACATCACTGTTTGATGGGAAATAGAGAGGAATTGCTTTTCTCTCTGTACTTCCACGAGGCCTTCAAAAAGACAAACTTTATTTTTTTCCCCTCTTCCTTTTCCCTTTAATTAAATCATCCTTATCTCAAACCTTGAGCCCTTTGTGTCACATTTTCTCCCCCTTCCCCTTTGAGAAGTGGGAGTGAGAGAGTGGCTGTGGTGGAGCTTGGCTGCCCACCCAAGTAAAACCACCACACCATGGTCTTCTCCAGAGGCCGCAGGGGAACTTAAGTTCCAGTGCCTGGAACACCTCCTCCCCCTCCTTCTTCACTGACCTTGGTGTCTGGAAGGCTGTTTCTCACTCCTTGCTCTCCCAGCTGTTGTTGTGCAGCATTTTTCTCCCTTTCTTAAATCTGCTCTCACAGAGGTGTAAACAACATCACTTATTGGCTCGGCTCTGGGCAGCAGAAGGCCCCTTATCTATCATGGGGCAGCTTCTGGATTATTCTCACAGAAGCCACCCCTATGGTCCACCCCGCTACCAAAACCTTGCCATGGAAAACCACTACAACATGATCCAGCAGTGTGCCGTCATGGCAAGGAGGGCCAACTGTATCCTGAGGTGCATTAAGAACGGCACTGCTAGCCAGCCAACCGAAGTGATTATCCTGCTCTGCTCTGTGCTGGTGCAGCCTCACCTTGAGTACTGTGTGCCGAGAAAGATATTAAACTGTTAGAGAGTGTCCAATGGGGAGCAACAAAGATGGTAAAGGGTCTAGAGGGGAAGACATATGAGAAGTGGCTGAAGTCACTTGGTCTGTTCAGCCTGAAGACTGAAGGGAGACCACATTGCAATCTACAACTTCCTCACAAGGGGGAGCAGAGAGGCAGGGACTAATCTCTTCTCTTTGGTTACCAGCAATAGGACATGAGGGAACGGCTTGAAAATGCGACAGGGGAGGTTCAGACTGGATATCAGGAAAAGGTTCTTCACTGAGAGGGTGGTCATGCACTGGAACAGGCTCCCCAGGGAAGTGGTCACTGCAACGAGCCTGCATTTCCAGAAGCATTTGGACAATGCTCTCAGACACTTGATCTGATTTTTTTTTTTGATAGACCTGTGTGGTGCCAGGAGTTTGACATGATGATCCTTGTGGGTCCCTTCCAATTTGGATATTCTATGATTCTGTTATATATGGAGTGGTAATTCGTGTTGAGAAAATGGTTGATATTAATAAAGAAGGGGGAGATGTGGGAGTGTGGCCATGGGGGTTGGAAAGCCCCGTGGTTGATGACAACATCAGACTCTTAACGATGAGGCCATCAGGAATGTAAAAGAGTTTAGAGGGAACAAAGAAGGGTGATTCAGGAGACTCCATGCAGTCTTGGGTTGCTTGTTCTCCAGCCATTAAGGCATGGAAGTTTCTGGGTGTTTGCTGTTGTTGTTACATTCAAAGTTGTTTGACAAATGAAAAGTTGTTTTTGAAAAGGACTGCTGTGGGGAGAAGGGTATAAGAGGGGAGCCTTGTTGAAAAGGAATGGAAAACGGAGACTGTTAAGTCATGGAACTTAAAGGATTGTTTACCTTTTCTGATTCTACAAATGTATAGGCGTACTCGAGTTTAGTAAGTCATGGAACTTAAAGGATTGTTTGTTACCTTTTCTGATTGTATAGGCATACTTGGGTTTAGCATGTAAAAGCAATGTTCTGTATATTTAGAATGTTTGATGTTCGTGTGTGCGTGTTAGTGGAGTGTAGACTCCCCGCACACCCAGCACTGTTTACTTGCCTTTTAAACCTTTTATAAATATTCTTTTATAAAGATTATTAAATTCAGATTGAGTTGAGACTTCATTTATAACAATTCTGTGACCTTATTGCAGATTTTCAGTACTTAAGGGGGGCTTATAAAAAAGACGGAGAGCAACTTTTTGCTCAGTTAGACAGTGACAGGAATGGTTTTAAACTAAAAGAGGGGAGATGTTAGATTAGATGTCAGGAAGAAATTCTTCTCTTGGAGGGTGGCGAACTGGAACAGGTTTTCCAGAGAAGTAGTGGATGCCTCATCCCTGGAGGTGTTCAAGATCAGGTTAGATGAGGCCCTGAGCAACCTGAGCTAGTGGGTGGTGTCCCTGCCTATGGCAGGGGGGTTTGGAACTAGATGTTCTTTAAGGTCCCTTCTAACCAAAGCTGTTCTATGATTGTATGATTCACCTTATCATCACAAATGCTCTAGCAGCAAGCATCTGTTACAAAGACTGGAAGCTACAAGTAACTGAGGGGAAGGAATTCGCAAGTAGCCTTGCGCTGTTTCACACGTCCCTGAACTAGATATAATGAGGAAGTAAGTGGTAGAAACAAAAACTTGAGCAAGGTCAAGATAAATAACTTGGCTGCAGTGTTAAATATGAGCTTTGTGCAGTGTCCAATTGCTGGCTGGCTTGAGACATGTGTCTGAGGGTCTCTAACCAATTGTATGACCGATTCAGGCATGTGGACAGCATATGGGGCAAGTATATGTAGTGGAGAAAAATAGCAATAAATGTCTCCTGTTCAAGAGCCATCAGGAGTCCATATCTTTCATCCCTTCAAGTAACCACAAGAATTAGTCTGTAGGGGGACAACCTGCTTCACCATGGTCCTCTCCACAGGCTGCAGGGGAACTTCTGCTCCGGCGCCTGGAGCACCTCCTCCCCCTCCTTCTTCACTGACCTTGGTGTCTGCAAGGCTGTTCCTCACTCCTCACTCTCCCAGCTGCTGATGTGCAGCAATTTTTTCCCTTTCTTAGATCTGCTCTCACAGAGGCACAAACAACATCACTTATTGTCTCGGCTCTAGCCAGCAGCAAGGCCCTTATCTAACATGGGGCAGCTTCTGGATTCTTCTCACAGAGACCACCCCTGCAGCCCCCCGCTACCAAAACCTTACCACATAAACCCAATACAACTAACTATTCACATTAAGTTGATTGGTGACATATTCAAAGGCATAGTCAGGATGTTTCCCTCAAGAATGTCAATGTAATGATCTTCCTGGTTAGCAGTATCTCAGTTAATCATCCTTTAGACATCTCCAAGGCCTGGGTCATCTTGACCTTTCCTCAAAGTACATATTTTTTATCTTTTTTACACATAACAGAGTTAACTATCTACTGGTATCAATTGGAAGAGATAAAGCATAGATCAAGAAAACTGAGCCAAAATACTAATCAATCTTAGAAGACAAGGAGACGAGCCAGTAATCAGATGCAGTAAAAGCAGCCAAATAATGGAACAGATCACAGAATCACAGAATTTCTAGGTTGGAAGAGACCTCAAGATCATCGAGTCCAACCTCTAAATGATGATTTTAGTCCAACCTCTAAATGATGATTTTAGTCCAACTCCTAAATGATGATTTTGTTCTTCTAAATGATGATTCTTGTTCTAAAAACAGAACAATAACCTAGGAGAATGGAATCAAAGACTAACAAGTTTAATATCAACAGTCAGTGAGAAAGGATGGATAAAGCCATTACACAAAGCCACTAATGCAAGCCTTTTCTTTTTCATGCTAGAGAACTCAAGAAAGGTTTACAGTTTTTAGCTCCCAGTTCTCTACAATTTTAGCAATGAAGGATAAGCAAATTAATTCCTTTAGAACATATTTATCACAGTGCTTCAATCTCACAACTTTTATCTGTCATATATACTTTGAGTATTTAATGACTGTACAGTGAAGCTTACAACTCTCTACAACCACCAAATCTAATGAGTGTGAAAGGAAATCAGAAAAAAAAAACATACCTTGTGTTGTTCTATTGCATCTACCCACTGTTGTCTGTGGCCTGGGTCCTGAGCTCGGAGGTACCAAACACTACCATTTACGCTGATATCAAATCTGCATTCATCAAAGTCATGTGGCTGTGAAAGAAAAGAGTGAAAGAAGAGCTAGAATTAGCAAAATGATCAACTCTTTTTTTTTTTTTTTCCAGAATATTTTGACACTCTAAAATACTGTCATTATAGAAAAAATTCTTCTATATTGCCTTGAATTCAACCTAGATTGTAAATTTCATGTTCTGTAGTGGTCTCAAATAATGAAGTAACATACAGTTTCATAATGAAAAATGCCAGACTTTTCAAATACAAAACCAAACTGTTTAATACATTCTTATTAAACAAAATTATCATGAAAAAGTTCCACGCAAACATTGACAAAAACTTCACACTTCCAAGTTAATCCTTTAGCAACTAGTTCACACAGCTAGGAAAGTACACCAATACAATAATAATAATTATTATTTTTAATTTCAAAGCAAGAAAGTGATTAAGGTTAACTGCTATTAGAATTGATTTTACATGGAAGGAATGCATACATCATAGCAAAAAGTACCAAGATAGAACCATAAAATCAAACCATAGCAAAGCAACAAGGAAGACACGGAACTAAAGGAAGCTGTGGCACCCTCTGCCTCCAACTACTTTTACCATTGTCGTGGTTTAACCCGGCCGGCAGCTAAACACCACGCAGCCGTTCACTCACCCTCCCCCCTCCCTCTCTGGGACGGGGGAGAGAAATGGAAAGTGAAGCCCGTGAGTTGAGATAAAGACAGTTTAATAAGACAGGAAAATAATAATAACAAAAATAATAATAACAATAATAATAATAATGATACAATGGTGATAATAGGAAAATAATAATAATATGTACAAACAAGTGATGCACAATACAATTGCTCACCACCCGCTGACTGATGCCCAGCCTAACCCCGAGCAGTCCGGCCCCCTCCCCCCGGCTAGCCACCCCTATATATTGTTTAGCATGACGTCAGATGGTATGGAATACCCCTTTGGCTAGTTTGGGTCACCTGTCCTGGGTCTGTCCCCTCCCAGCTCTTACTGCACCCCCAGCCTGCCTGTTGGCAGGACAGAGCAAAAGGCTGAGATGTCCTTGGCTTGGTATAAGCACTGCTCTGCAACAATTAAAACATCGGGGTGTTATCAGCACTCTTCTCATCCTCATCCAAAACACAGCATTCCACCAGCTACTAGGAAGAAAATTAATTCTGTTCTAACTGAAACCAGGACAACCATCTACAAGAATGTCAGATAATTGGGAGGTACATTCAATCCTTCCCCATATAACCACTTGAATGCATCTAACTTTCAGTTCACATACTTCAGATATAATACTAAAAACCTTTTACTAGCATTATGATGAAGATGGTAAGAAAAGTATAAGGGGAAAACAAAACAAAACAAAAAATCTAATCTCCTCTGTGCCATGACACCGCCAGTTCAAAGTTAGTCCCTTAGAAACCTCCAACACAAAGCACAACTGTTTACCTTTATATTGAAAACAATTCTTAAAGAAACATAACAAAAGTATACCTGAATATATTTTTTAATTTTCTGCTACATACAATAAATATTAAATGTAGAAGTTACTGCAGGACGTTAACAAGCTTTAAGGTTAAGAAAAATTACGCAATCTGAAGGGCCACAAAAACTAATTTATAATATTTTAATAATATCTTTGGAAATATAAGAACTGGTCTGTGTACCGGTACTGGTATGTGTAACTTTCCCTGCAGGAGCCCATACAGTGCTGTGCTCTGCACTTGTAGTTGGAACAGCATTGGTAATATACCTGTGATAAATTAGTAGGGGTTTGTTCATTGTCCTTGAGACTTTAAAGAATCTACTGAGGAGATAAGGTTTCACAACTCACGGCATTGTAACATGGGGACAAATGGGGAAGGGGGGTTGGGTGAACATCCTTGTTAAAACAAAGATTTTGTAAGATACCACCCACCCACCGCAAGACATCCTGTTTTGCCCCCACCTGAACACAAGCACAACGCATGATCACCGGAGGAAGAATAACGACCCCCAACAACAGACTGCGCAGTCTCAGGACAGGTCTCGACAAGTCGACAAGTCGACAGGTCTCGACAGGTCTCAACAAGTCTCGACAAGCCGGAACTTCAATGCTATAAAACAGCGACATTGGAAAGGGGAAGCTGCGTGCCATGGTGGAGCGGAGACTCCCCAGCCGCCCAGCGCTGTTTTGCTTGTGTCTGCTTATTTGATTAATAAAATAATTTCAATAGACCAGTAAATTGTGTGGTCTAACTTATAACAATACCCATGTTTTGTTTATTGATGAGAAATAAATAAAACGCAATAGACTGGCACAGCAACAGGGCTCCCTTCAAACCGTGCCCCCAAAAGCCATCAGGCTGGGGGTGGGCAAGAGGTAGGGAGGGGACATCACCAGGGCAGCTGACCTAAACAAGCCAAGGGGATATTCCATACCATATGACATCACGCTCAGCAACAGAAGGTGGTTGTCCCGGTTTCAGCTAGGATAAAGTTAATTTTCCTCCTAGTAGCAGGTATGGTTCTGTGTTTTGGATTAGGATGAGAAGAGTGTTGATATCACACTGATGTTTTAATTGTTGCAGAGCAGTGCTGACACTAAGCCAAGGACTTTCCAGCTTCTCACACTGTCCTGCAAGCGGGCAGGCTAGGGGTGCAGCAGGAGCTGGGAGGGGACAGACCCAGGACAGCTGACCCAAACTGGCCAAAGGGGTATTCCATACCATATGACATCATGCTGAACAATTAATATGGGGGGGCTGGCCAGGGCAGGGGGGCCGGCTGCTTGGGGATAGGCTGGGCATTGGTCAGCGGGTGGTGAGCAATTTCATCGTGCGTCACTTGTTTAGTACACATTATTATTAGTAGTAGTATTATAATTATTTAATTATTTTCCTTTCTTTTCTGTCCTAATAAACTGTCTCTTATCTCAACCCACAAGCTTTCATTTTATTTTATTTTTCAGTTCTTTCATCCATCCCACGGGGGGGGGGGGGGGGGGGGTGTATGTAGTGGGTTTATGTGGCAAGGCTTTGGTAGCAGGGGGCTGCAGGTAGCTTCTGTGAAAAGAATCCAGAAGTTACCCCATGTTAGATAAGGGGCCAGCCACTGGCAAGAGCCGAACTAATAAGTGATGTTGTTTGTGCCTCTGTGAGAGCAGATTTAAGAGAAAAAAATAAAAATAAAACTGAAAAACAGCAGCTGGGAGAATGAGGAGTGAGAAGCAGCCTTGCAGACACCAAGGTCAGTAAAGAAGGAAGGGGAGGAGGTGCTCCAGGCACTGAAGCAGAAGTTCCCCTGCAGTCTGTGGAGAGGACCATGGTGAAGCAGGTTGTCCCCCTGCAGCCCATGGTGTACCGGAGTGGAGCAGGTTTCCACGCTGCAGCCCGTGGAGGAGACCACGGTGGAGCAGGTGGATCTGCCCTGAAGGAGGCTGTGTCTTGCGAAGAACACCCACAGGAACAGATTCTGGGCCGGACCTGTAGCCCATTGAGAGGGGACCACGCAACAGGAGCAGGTGACCTGGCAGGAGCTGCTGCCAGTGGGGGACCCTGATTGGAGCAGCTTTCTCCTTATGGATGGACCCTGTGGTATGGACCCATATCTGGAGCAGTTCTTGAAGAGCTGCTGCCTCTGGCAAGCCCACGCAGGATCAGTTTGTGAAGGACTGCATCCTATGGGAGGGACCCCACATTGGAGTAGGGGAAGAGGGTGACCGTGAAGGAGTGGCAGAGATGAAGTTCTATGGACTGACCACAGCCCCTATTCCCCTACGCTGCTCAGGGCAGGATGTAGAGGATGGGTGGATGGGGAGGAGGAAGTTTTGAGTTTGATTTTAGTTCCTCACTGTTCTAGTCTGTCAGTTATCTTCTCTGCCAGTTATCTATCTCTGTCAGTTATCTGCCAGGATCTTGCCTCTGTTTCTCACTTCTCTAGATTGTTAGTAACAAGCAATAAATCTTACTGTCTCCCTACTCTGAGTCTGTTCTGCCCGTGATGATAATTGCTGAGTGATTTCCCTGCCCTTATCTCAACCCTTGAACCCTTTTCATTGTATTTTTCTCCCCCTTTTACTTTGAGGGAGGGAGGGAGACAGCAGCTGTGGTGGAGCTCAGCTGCCCTCCTGAGTAAAACCACCACAGTGAGAGGGTGAGTGAATGGCTGAGTGGTGCTTAGCTGCCGCCCAGGTAAAACCACTACAGTGGGAAACTGGGAAACGGGATGGAGAAGGAGGGACTCTTGTTATGAAGATGTCTGTCCTCCCAAACAACTACTATGCGTATTGAGGCCCTGCGTCAGGGATGTGGCTGAACATCAGTCATTGATGGGAAGTAGAGAATAGTTTTTCTCTTTCTGTGCTTCCGCGTGGCCTTTGCTTGTGTTTTTTTGTTTTGTTTTGTTGTTTTTTTTTTGGTTGTGTTGTTTTGTTTTTCTCTTTCTTTTCCCTTTAATTAAATTATCTTTATCTCAACCCATAATCTCAACCCATAAGCCTTTTTTCTTTCTTTTTTTTTTTTTCTTTCAGGCATACTTTCCTCTCCCCCCTCTTCTGAGGAGGAGAGGAAGTGAGAGAGTGGTTGTGGTGGAGTTCAGCTGCCCAGCGAGGAAAAACCACCACAGTATGTGATATGTTCATCTTGCAGACAGCTAAAGCACTGTGAATCACACATTCAACACTCTGCAAAAGAAAACCTAAAAACAAGTCTAATCCTTTGGGTCAGGCAAGATTCCACAATGCTGAGTGAGAATTATCTTCAAAGGATTTCCACAAAGAAGATGGAGCCAGGCTCTTCTCAGTGGTGCCCAGAGCCAGGACAAGAGTCAATGGGCACAACCCAGAACACAAGAGGCTCCATCTGAACATCAGAAAGCACATTTTTACTGTGTGGTTGACTGAGCACTGGCACAAGTGTCCCAGAGAGGTTGTGGAGAAGCGTGCCACAGCAGTCACATCTTGCAGTGATCATGGATAAGGCCTTGTGGGAATACCTCAAAGTGCTCATAGCTATGTCCATGACACAGCAGGTGTTGGAAAGGAACTCCTGAAGGGACTGGGGCTGATGGAAAAGGTCATGTCAGAGCAGGTACACACTGAAGTGGTTGTGGATATGTCCACAACACAGAAGGTAGAATGTGGTTCATGAATAAGGCCAGGCCAGAACTAGTACACCTCTAAGGGACTGTGACCAATGGACAAGCCCAGGCTGGAGCAGGGGTGAGGTGAGGAGTTCATTGCAATGTTAAGTCCCAAGCGGACCAAAGGGATATTCCATACCATATGACATCATGCTCATCAATAAAAGATGGGGGGAAAGAAGAAGGAAGGAGGGATGTTTGGAGTAATGACTTTGTCTTCCCAAGAAACCATTACGTGTGATGGAGCCCTGCTTTCCTGGAAATGGCTGAACATCTGCCTTCTGATAGGAAGTAGTGAATGAATTCCTTCTTTTACTTTGCTTACTTTGCTTCACTTTACTTTGCTTCACTCAAGCTATCTCAACCCATTTCTATCTTTTGCACTTAAAATTCTCTTCCTTCCATCCTCTGCTGGTGTGTGTGTGTGTGTGGGGGGGGGGGGGGGGGGGCAGCTATGTGGTGCTTAGCTTTTTACTGGGGTTAAACCACAACAAAGTTTCTTCCAGAAACCTCACAAAAAGACATACAGAGGAATTAGCTATCAAAGTTTTTCATGCTGTGAAAGTATTCTTCATATCTCTCTCTGTCTCTGAAGCACTTTGGGAGGAGTTAAAAGCAATTACATGGTCATTCCAGTTAGAAAGCCTTGCCAAAACTGATCCTAAAAGACTGAGGTATTCCTGATTCCACACTTATAATCATGGAATCATAGAATGGTTTGTGTTGGAAGACACCTTAAAGATCATCTAGTTCCAACCTCCCTGCCATGGGTAGGGATACCTCCCACTAGACCAAGTTGCTCAAAGCCCCATCAAACCTGGCCTTGAAAACTGCCAGGGATGGGGCATTAACAGCTTCTCTGGACAACTTGTTCCAGTGTCTCACCACCCTCATAGTAAAGAACTTTTTCCTTATATCTAATCTAAATCTACACTCTTCAAGTTGAAAGCCATTACACCTCGTCCTATCATTACCTCTCTGATAAAGAGTCCCTCTCTTGCTTTTTTGTACACCCCCTTTAGGTGCTGGAAGACTGCTATAAGGTCTCCCCAAAACCTTCTCTCCTCTAGGCTGAACAACCCCAACTCCTTCAGCCTGTCTTCATAGGAGAGGTGTTCCAACCTCATGGCCCTCATCTGGACTCACTCTAATAGAACAGACAGCTTCATAGAATCATTAAGGTTGGAAAAGACCTCCAAGATCATCTGGTCCAACCATCACCCTACTACCAATGTCACCCACTAAACCATGTCCCTAAGCACCACGTCCAACCTCGCCTTGAACACCCCCAGGGATAGTGACACCACCACTTCCATGGGCAACCCCTTCCAATGCCTGACTACTTATTGTACAGAGCAATAAGGTCTCCCCTAGACCTCCTCCAGACTAAACAACCCCATTTCCCTCAGACGCTCCTCATAAGACTTTTGTTCCAGGCCCTTCACCAGCTTTGTAACCCTTCTCTGGACACGCTCCAAGGCCTTGATGTCCTTTTTGTAGTGAGGGACCCAAAAATGAACACAGTACTCAAGGTGCGGCCTCACCACAGCAGAGTACAGGGGAACGATCACTGCCCTGGTCCTGCTGGCTACACTATTCCTGATACAAGCCAGGATGCCATTGGCCTTCTTGGCCACCTGGGCACGCTGCTGGCTCATGTTCAAGCGAGCATCAATCGGCACCCCCCAGAGCCTTTTCCTCTGCACAGCTTTCAAGCCACTCTGCCCCAAGCCTGTAGCATTGCATGGGGTTGTTGTGACCAAAGTGCAGGACCCAGCACTTAGCCATGTTGAACCTCATCCCATTGGCCTCTGCCCATTGATCCAACCTGTCCAGGTCCCTCTGCAGGACCTTCCTACCCTCTGGCAGATTGACCTTTCCCCCAAACCTGGTATTGTCTGCAAACTTACTGAGGGTGCACTCAATAATGAAATCATGACGATTACTGTGGGTAGTATTAAAATGTCTAAACTGCAAAAGGACATAGATGGTACTCTGTTGTTCCAATTTACACCCAACAATCTCCCCCCTCTGAAGGAAGACAGATGATGGATGATAGATGATGGAAAGTGGCCCAGCAATCACATCCGCCAGCTCCCTCAGCACCCTCGGGTGGATCCCCTCTGGCCCCAAGGACTTGTGACAGTCCAGGTGGAGCAGCAGGTCTCTAACTTCTTCCACCTGAACTGGAGGGGGGGTGGTTCTTCTGCTTTTCCTTATCCTCAATAGTCATGTTCCCCCCTGAGTCCAGCAAAGGATGGAGCTTCTCCTTGGCCCTCCTCTTGCTGTTAATATATTTATAAAAACATTTTTTGTAATCCTTAACCATAGTGGCCAGGTTGAGCTCATACTGGGCTTTAGCCTTCCTGATTTTTTTCTCTGCATGTGCTGGCAACTTCCTTGTACTCTCCCCAGGTTGCCTGTCCCTTCTTCCACCAGACACTCTTTTTCTCCCAGACACTCAGCAAAAGTTCCCTGTTCAGTCACATGGGTCTTCTTCCCTGCTGGCTCATCTTACAGTACATGGGGACAACCTGCTCCTGTGCCTTTAAAACTTCCTTCTTGAGGAACATCCAGCCTTCCTGGACCCTGCTGCCCATCAGCCCTGGCTCCCAAGGGACCCTCCCTACCAGTGTCCTGAACAATTAAGAGGTCCATGACCTTCTTGTGTTGGGGATCCCAGAGCTGATACAGTACTCCAGGTAGGGTTTCATGAGAGCAGAGGGGGAAAATCACCTCCCTCGATCTGATGGTCATGCTTCTTTTGATGCAGCCCGATATGGTTGGCTTTCTGGGCTGCAAGCACACGTTGCTGGCTCATGTTGAGCTTCTTATCAACCAACATCCCCAAGTCCTTCTCCTCAGAGCTAGTCTCAATCCATTCTCCACCCAGCTTCTATTTGTGCTTGGGATTGCCCTGGCCCAGGTGCAGGACCTTGCACTTGGCCTTGCTGCATGGGCCCTCCAGGGCTTTGCCCCTTGAGACTCTACCAAGCTGTTGTGGTTTAACCTGGCCAGCAGCTAAGCACCACACAGCTGCTGGCTCACCCTCCCCCCTCCCTCTCTCAGACTGGGGAGAGAATCAGAAAGAAATGAAAGCCTGTGGGTTGAGATAAAGACAGTTTATTAGGACAGAAAAGAAAGGAAAATAATAATAATAACAACAACAACAACTTACTGAGGGTGCACTTGATCCCCTCATCCAGATCATCGATAAAGTTATTAAAGAGGACTGGCCCCAGTACCGAGCCCTGGGGAATGCCACTAGTGGGCCCGGCTATCCAGCCAGTTTTTAATCCAACGAAGTGTACGCCAGTCCAAGCCATGAGCAGTTTCTTGAGGAGAATGCTGTGGGAAGCGGTGTCAAAAGCCTTGCTGAAGTCAAGGTAGACCACATCCACAGCCTTTCCCTCATCCAACAAGCGCATCACTTTGTCATGGAAGGAGATCAGGTTCGTCAAGCAGGACCTGCCTTTCATAAAGCCATGCTGACTGGGCCTGATCATCTGGTTGCCCTGCAAGTGCCGCGTGATGACACTCAAGATAATCTGCTCCATGAGCTTCCCTGGCACTGAGATCAAACTGACAGGCCTATAGTTTCCTGGGTCTACCCTCCGGCCCTTCTTGTAGATGGGCATCACGTTTGCTAGCCATCAGTCGACTGGGACCTGCCCCGATAGCCAGGACTGTTGATAAATGATGGTAAGCGGCTTGGCCAGCTCCTCCGCCAGTTTTCTCAGTATCCTCAGGTGGATCCCATCCGGCCCCATCAACTTGTGCACATCCAAGTGCCGTAGCAGGTCGCCAACCATTTCCTCAGGGATAGTGAGGGCCACATTCTGCTCCCCATCCCCTTCCACCAGTTCAGGGTAGCTTCCTGGATAGCTTCCAGGAAGTTATCTTCTCATCCTAATCCAAAACATAGCACCCTACAAGCTACTAGGAGGAAAATTAACTCTATCCTAGACGAAACTGGGACACAAGCAGATCCCTGAGGAGGCCAAAGTCTGCTCTCCTGAAGTCCAGGGTAGTGAGCTTGCTATTCTCCCTCCTCGGTGCTCTCAGGATCACAAACTGCACCATTTCATGGTTACTGCAGCCAGCACTGCCCTTGAGCTTCACATTCCCCACCAGCCCCTCCTTGTTGGTGAGAATGAGGGCCAGCACAGGACCTCTCCTCGTTGGCTCCTCTGTCACTTGGAGAAAGAAGTCATCATTAGTGCATTCCAGGATTGCCTGTGCCCTGGTGTGCTGTCCCTCCAACAGATATTGTTGCCTGTAACAAGTTCAGATTCATTATCTGTTGTGCAATACACCAATTTGCACACTAGGTTGAGATATTGGTTATTTCAGAATTGCACAATCTGGGTAGCATGTGGTTTCCTGGTAAGCTGGCACACCTAAAGATTTTTCGCACCACACTTTATACAATCTCTTATCACTACATTTACATGTTAGTACAGTCCTCTAACTTCTAATTGGTTACATAGTTAGCATACTGCTGACATGACAGAATCATTTTGTGCATCCTCAGAGGAGAAGGGGTCTCTCAGCCTAGGGACGTGTTTTTTACTATTATAATGAGGATAGTTCACAGACAGTTCACATTAGAATACTCTTGTCTTTGTTTTCTAGCCAATTATTCTTAACAAGTTTATTAGTTGCACACTAAATGGCATATGTGTCAGATGTTTCCCTATTTTTTAAATGTTTATTTATTTATTTTTAAAGACAGAACACTCTAGGACCTGGTTTAGAATTCACTGAACGTGAAAGTCAAGTTCTCTAATATGCATTTTACCAAGAGCAAATAAAAGGAGAACTTAGGCTGCTTCCCTCCCCTGCTTCCAAGCCCCAGCAGCCTGAAGCAGCATGCATACATGATTTGAAGGCACCATGGAACAAAACCCTTCAGGAATACCAGGTTCGAGAGACCAGGCTGAATGGCTAGAGCAAGTAGAAGAGGACCAGGTCACAGAATACTTAAGCAAACTGGACATTTGCAAGTCCATGGACCCTGATAGGATGTACCCACAAGTGCTGAGGGAGCTGGCAAATGTGATTGCAAGGAAACTTTCTATATGTTTTGCTTGATCATGGAAACTGAGAGAAGTGCTCAAAGACTGGAGGAAAGCAAATGTCCCTCCTAGGGCAAGAAGGAAGACACAGGGATCTACAGGCCCATCAGACTCACCTCGATCCCTAGGAAGGTGATGGAGCAGCTAATCCTGGTGTGGAATAATTGCTGGAGGTGACTCATTGAGACTAAAGGTATGTCAACATCTTAAGAGAAGGTTCAGCGTTGAGGAAACTTCCAGGGTGAGTTGCGGCAGATATGCAAGGAATCTGTTCCATGATAGTTCCCTCAGCAACTCAACCTGCAACCTTAGATTTTGGCAACACCAGGGAAGCTTGGTGTGCTGACTCTGAGAGAAATAGCACAGAGGGTGGAGCAGAGTGAAGACACCGCAGCCACACTCTGTGATATCGCTGCACGGATGGAGAACTTGATGGTACTATGGAACTGACAGATTGCATGGCCAGCTCTGAGCAGAACTGATAATAAAATCATGTCCTCTGAGTAAACTTTTCTCATTATAATCGCATTATAAAGCCAAAATATACCTTCATCCCAAAGGCTACCCGCCTCCAAGGTGCGACCACCCCTCACTGAGCATGCGCTCTGAATTTCTCTGAGCCTATACCTTTAAAGCAAAAGCCAGAAAATTTTATATCAATCATAATGAAGATACGTATGACTAGGGTCACTCCAGCTCCACCTAAAAATTAGAAAATAGTAATGGATCAGGAGAGGAAAAAGTTTAAGGAAGATACCATTGCAGACAAGTCGGGAGGACATTGCTGACCTTGGGGAATGAAGGTTGAACCTTGGTACACACTGAATCTCCCATAGGGATGCCTGTTCGGTGAGATTCAAACCCTCGATTATACTGAGTGCTTCCCTGGGAAACCTAACATTCTCTATATAGTTGTTTCATAAGTTAACTTTTTTGTAGTTGGTTGTGTTAGTCATATTCTTGGTATTTGCACGTGCTTTGCAGACAGTGTATTTATCACTGGCAATCCAAAAGAACCTGTACTCCTGTTTCTTCAATAAACTACACCAGTCATTAATCTAGTGATTAGTCATTAATCAACTGAAGGTGTATTGCGCTATTTGTGCATCTGTGATCATGGAAATAATATAAATTGAATGAGACCAGACTTTAATGCTGAATTGGGCATCACTCAGAACCTAACACCAGCCACCCCCAGCCCCTCTGATATCTGAGGACAAGCTGGAACGCAAGGGGGTTTAGGTCCTGCCAAACTTCCTTACCCTTTAACAGAACACCTCGCGACCATTTCCAGGCCCATGAAGGACAAGAAAATCACCAGGAGCAGTCAGCATGGATTCACTGAGGGGATATCATGCCTGACCAACCTGATAAGCTTCTACAATGAAATCACCAGCCTGTTGGATGAGGGGGGAGCAGTGGATATTGTCTTGTTGGACTTCAGGAAGGTCTTTGACACTGTCTCCCATAAGATCCTCATAGAGAAGCTGTTGATGTATGGGCTGGATGAGAAGATAGTGAGGTGGATCAAAAACTGTCTCAAGGCACCGACACAGAGGGTAGTGATCAGTGGTGCTAAGTCTAGTTGAATACCAGGAACTAGGAGAGTACCCCAGGGGTCAATACTGGGTCCAGTCTTGTTTAACATCTTCATTAACGATCTGGATGATGGGGCAAAGTGCACCCTCAATAAATCCATGGATGACATGAAACTGGGGGGAGTGGCTGACTCACCAGAGGACTGCACAGCCATCCAGAGGGACCCTGACAGGCTGGAAAGGTAAGCTGACAAAAATCTCATACTTCCCCCAAATGAGCGATGCTTGACCACATCCTTGAAGCAGGGCCTCAATGCACGTAGCTGTTGTTCAGAAGGACAGACATTTTCGCAACGAGAGTCCACCCCTCCCCTCTTCTTCCTTTTTCCACCTTTTATTTCTAAGTGTGACATCATATGGTATAGAATATCCCTTTGGTTGGTTTAGGTCAGCTGCCCTGGTGAAGTTCCTTTCTCACTTTTTTGCCCACCCCCTAGGAGGGTTAGAGAGAGTCCTGATGCTGTGCCAGCACTGCTCAGCAGCAGACACAACACTGGTGTGATACCAGTGCTTTTCTAGCTATAAGTGCAGAGCACAGCACTGTATGGGCTGCTGCAGGGAAAGTTAACATCCCAGCCAGACCCAGTACACCTGGTACATGCTGGGTCCAGCCAGCTGAAAAGCAGCTCTGTGGAAAAGGACCTGGGGGTCCTGGTGGGCACCAAGTTGAACATGAGTCAGCAATGTGCCCTTGCTGCCAAGAAGGCTAACAGTATTCTTGGCTGCATTAGGCAAAGTATTGCCAGCAGGTCGAGGGAAGTGATCCTTCTGCTCTACTCAGAATTGGTGAGGCTGCACCTGGAGTGCTGTGTCCAGTTCTGGGGCCCCCAGTACAAGAGGGACATGGACATACTAGAAAGAGTCCAACAAAGGGCCACCAGGATTAACAAGGGACTGGAGCGCCTCTCCTATGAGGAGAGTCTGAGAGAGTTGAGACTGTTCAGCCCAGAAGAGAGTAGGCTCAGGGAGGATCTTAATAAATGTCTACAAAAACCTGAGGGGAAGGTGCAATGAAGACAGAGACAGGCTCTTTTCAGTGGTGCCCAGTGCCAGGACAAGAAGCAATGGGCACAAACTGGAACACAAGAGGTTCTGTCTAAACATCAGGAAGCACTTCTTTACCGTGTGGGTGGCAAAGCACTGGAATAGGTTGCCCAGAGAGGTTGTGGAGTCTCGCTCCTTCAAAAGCCACCTGGACATCGTCCTGGGCAACCTGCTCTAGGTGTCCCTGCTTGAGCAGGGGGGTTTTACCAAATGACCTCCAGAGGTCCCTTCCACCTGTTATATATGTTCATCTGATTCGTGTCAGTATGGAACAGTGCTAGGGCCGCATGGTATGATGAATGTGACCTTTTGTCTTACATACCCTTGTATAACCACAAGTCTAAGAATAACAGAATGGTTAATGTATATAGTTCTTGTACCTTGCAAAGGAATTTGTGTCAGAAAATATTCCTCAAATCTATGAACCTGTTTGCTTTTGTTATTCTGAACTCCTATTTCTAACAGTTACAGCCTTTTTTTTTGTCTTCTTCGAGATTGACTTAACAGAATCACAGAATCACAGAATTTCTAGGTTGGAAGAGACCTCAAGATCATCGAGTCCAACCTCTGACCTAACGCTAGCAGTCCCCACTAAACCATATCCCTAAGCTCTACATCTAAACGTCTTTTGAAGACTTCCAGGGATGGTGACTCCACCACTTCCCTGGGCAGCCTGTTCCAATGCCTCACAACCCTTTCAGTAAAGAAGTTCTTCCTAACATCTAACCTAAAACTCCCCTGGCTCAACTTAAGCCCATTCCCCCTCGTCCTGTCACAAGGCACGTGGGAGAACAGACCAACCCCCACCTCACTACAGCCTCCCTTGAGGTACCTATAAAGAGCGATAAGGTCGCCCCTGAGCCTCCTCTTCTCCAGGCTGAACAAGCCCAGCTCCCTCAGCCGCTCCTCGTAGGACTTGTTCTCCAGGCCCCTCACCAGCTTCGTCGCCCTTCTCTGGACCCGCTCAAGCACCTCCATGTCCTTCTTGTAGCGAGGGGCCCAAAACTGAACACAGTACTCGAGGTGCGGCCTCACCAGAGCCGAGTACAGGGGGACAATCACCTCCCTAGCCCTGCTGGTCACACTGTTCCTGATACAAGCCAGGATGCTGTTGGCCTTCTTGGCCACCTGAACACACACTGCTAGCTCATATTCAGCCGACTATCCACCATCACTCCCAGGTCCTTCTCTGCCTGGCAGCTCTCCAACCATTCCTCTCCCAGCCTGTAGCTCTGCTTGGGGTTATTACGCCCCAGGTGCAGGAACCGGCACTTGGCCTTGTTGAACTTCATGCAGTTGACCTCAGCCCATTGGTCCAGCCTATCCAGATCCTCCTGCAGAGCTTTCCTACTCTCAAGCAGATCGACACATGCACCTAACTTGGTGTCATCTGCGAACTTACTGAGGGTGCACTCAATGCCCTCGTCCAGATCATTGATGAAGATATTAAAGAAGACTGGCCCCAGCACCGAGCCCTGGGGGACGCCACTAGTGACTGGCCTCCAACTGGACTTGGCTCCATTCACCACGACTCTTTGGGCCCGGCTATCCAGCCAGTTTCTAACCCAAAGAAGCGTGCACCAGTCCAAGCCAAGAGCAGCCAGTTTCTTGAGGAGAATGCTGTGGGAGACGGTGTCAAAAGCCTTGCTGAAGTCAAGGTAGACCACATCCACAGCCTTTCCCTCGTCCACCCAGCGCGTCACTTTGTCATGGAAGGAGATCAGGTTCGTCAAGCAGGATCTGCCTTTCATAAACCCATGCTGACTGGGCCTGATCACCTGCTTGCCCTGCAAGTGCTATAACACTGCTATAGGTGTGACTGTCCCTGTGAATGGCTGGTGAGGAATGTTTTAATTACTGGTGAAGTGTCAATAAGAAAGCTATTTGTGTTTGTATGAAGTCTTTGATGTCTGGGGGTTTCAGAGCAACTGATAACAACTAGTGACTGTTATGGGATACTATGCAAGCCTCTGATATCTGGCCAGGTGGCCAAGAGATTAAGGAGAGAAAAAAAAGAAGCTGAAGGGCGGCTAGGAGACAAAACTTGCAGGGGGCGCTGTGTAAGCTTGACATGCTGCCAAGGAGTACAAAGGGGAAGGACAAGAAAAAAACTTGGAGGAAGACTACGAGCCTTCAGCATGAAAGAGACCCCCAGAGGGACCACTGGAGACTGATGTACATGCTCCAGTAGGAGGGACTGGACCCCGGAAGCTAATTATAATAACCTATTTTTTTTAGAAGTAGTAACGAATATGTATCAGCCTAGGAGTATAAAAATCAGCTACTTGATGTGGCTGGTGTGCGTCCTGGTGGAGCGGAGACTCCCGGTGCACCCAGCGCTGTTTGCTTACCTCTATTCCTTTAATAAATCCTATTTTTTATTTAATCCTACTTTGGGACTGAGCGAATTTATAACACGCCCTAAACAATTCTGTGATTCTATGATTAGACAACCAATACAGGCCCACAGAAAATAATAATCACCTTTCTTTAGTTCTCTCTCAGACAGTAACGTCACTACCATAAATGTGACATAAGTATGAGGCTGTTATCTATCTAAGCATCACTGATTCACAGTTATTAACAAAACAATGCTTTGTACTGCTATGAAGATAATTGCAGCTTGCAATACAACAGTGTTATACACTATAGTATATACAAACCTAGTGAAGACAAACATTGTGTTCACTTAATTCAGCAGTACAAAACTACCCCTGAAGCTCTGACATATTTTTTATTGTTTTTGAGATGCCAATATTTTTTTCAATACAAGAAAGAAAAAAATAGTATAGCTGTGTCGTCAAAAGAACAGCCGAAGTCATGACATAAACCAATACGGTTAGATCATGCTCTCCTTATTACACGAATAGACTGATTCTTATAGCAATCTAGCAGGGGCAGATAGCGTCTCACAAAAGATTATTGGTCAAAAGCACTCAGACAAACAACAACAAGAAAACAATCCCACCTGCAAGAAAACAACCCCCTTGTGGTTAGCAGTCACGTAGATCCCGTCCTTGAAGGAAGTGCCAGCTGCTTGCAACAATATTTTTAATTCCTCAACAGGGCGATAAGGGAACATCATTATGGCAACTCCTCATAGTCGTCCTGGTAGCTTGGTTTGCTCAGCTGCAGCAAGTCATGGCCTCCTTGCTGTTTCAAAAATTCCTCAACCATTCCCCCTTTTTCTTTTTGAGCAAACCAAGCCTGATGTAACAGTTTTGCAAGTAACTTTTTAACCACATTTATCACAATACAACATGCAGTGATAATTAACACCACAATAAACAGAAGCCTTAATCCCTCTTTGATTAATCCCTGTAACCATCCAGGCATCGTCCCAAACAAGTCAGTGAGCCATTGATCGAAAGGACTAATATTGTGTTGAATCTTTCCCATGTGCTCCTTCAAGAAAGTAATGGATTTGTGAATTGACTCACTGTGTTCAGAAAGGTTCATATAGCACATACCCTCAAAGTCCTCACACCCATGTCCTTGAGCCAAAAGCAAAAAGTCAATAGCATCTCGATTCTGTAAAAGTGCATGTCACAGATTATTTTGATCTAGTAACATCTCAAGTATTTCTGTCGTGGCATTAGCTTGCTTCTCGGCCCAGCATGTCAATTTTTCTAAATTATTAAGCGCGTCCGCAGCTGCTGCTCCTGGCATGAAAAGTGCTAATGCCGCTCTAGCCGCAACCCCAAGCAACTCCACATTATCATTGCAATCTGGTGTGAGCGATGCCCGTTTATGTCTAGTGATCTTACGCAACTGTGACAAGCTAGGAGCAAATATAGTAAGTTTACCTAAGTAACGTGGACCTCCGATAGCATTTGCATTATACCTTGCCAGACCCTATCCCTGCAAATAAGAAAAACATCAGGAGGTAGTGCCATAGCTGTACAATTATTCCAAATGCTATAGTTGTTACCCCTTGTCTCCGCGCCATAGGCCCCCAAACCCTGCCTAGCAGTGTCATTGCAACCACAGGTGTTATTTGTATTTCTGTACCTGTATGGGCCTTCTGAAGTCACATTTGTCCACCCCACCCTATTAGATTGTGTTTTTTGAAATGATTCAGTTTTTGCTGTAAATTTCCGAACACAAAACATGTTTGAGTCCAGTTCTGTGATGTGTTCCAGATCCTCTGAGACCCAAGTAACTGTAACTCTTGTGGATCCCAGGGCAACGAGACATTAAGCGAATTTATCAATTTCGCTGAACACGCAGCTACAGATGAGGCACTGCAGCAATTGTTGGTAGCATACTGGCCAAACTCAGAAGGGTCATACACAAATATACCTATGAGGCAAGTCCTGAATGGATCCGTGGACGATGCCACGGACAGACAAAATTCTGATATACCAGTCTGATTAGCCCATGTCACCCACAGATTTCGTCGCGGCTCGAACTTTGTCATGAGCGCAAGCCCTGATGGCAGTATTAGAATCACCATCAGCAACTTCCCACTTGCTGCACCTGCATCAGTGTACACAGTACAGCCCACCACTGGTCGGGATGAGAGTCGTGGTACTACCTGCCATTTATATGATCTTATAACGTGCTAGAGAGGCCCCTTTGGAGTTCGGGAATGTACCAATCGTGGGTAACCTAACACAGCTTCTTGTAGCAGTATGGACTGCTGTAAACACCATTCCAAATGATTCCGAGCCATCGGCAGACTAATGTCTCTTGGTTCCTGCCCGCTGATCTCAATACTCCGAGAGCAACCCTTACGTACTAACTCCGTGATAGCTTCCGCCGATGTTTGAACACTCGTTTTTGGCTGAATCGGCAGGAAAATCCACTCTAGGACTCAAAAATCCTGTCCTATCATTCTGCTCTTGCTATCTCCTGTTTCACTTATGCTATTCCTATTACCAGTGCTGTTAACGTCAGTGGCATCTTCCTGATACTGTTTCTGTCTTTGTCTCCCCTTACTCTCCCCCTTTTCTTTTTGCCACTGACCAAGCACCGCAAATGGATGAGACACGATTGCTAACTAGTAAGGAGAGTGCAACTTCTGTTATATGTCTGCAAGCAGCGCCAGCTGCAACCTTAGAAACTATTTGTGAAGGAGCCTGCCGTTGCTCATTGGTTAATTTAACCTCCTGCTCTGCACTTCTTCCTCACAATAAAGGTAATAATATAGCTAAGTCGTCATTAGTAATCCCTACAATGTGCTGAACCCACTGAATATTACCCAGGAATGTTTGTACATCTGTCAAATTATGTAACACCGTAGATATATCAGCTTTCTGTGGACGAATGGTAGAGTCTGATATTTTCCATCCTAAGTATAGCCATGGCAGTTTCCGTTGAACTTTCTTTGGGGCTATCTTCAACCCTTTTGCTTCCAGCGTATTCTGAATAAACTTTAAATCTCAATCCTGGAAGCATTCTGGCCTACAAAACAGAATGTCATCCATATAATGGTAAATAATTACATCACACCATGCCGTCCGAATTGGTTCTAATGCCCAGGCCACATATAATTGACATAATGTAGAGGAATTCTTCATACCCTGTGGAAGCACTAGCCATTCATAGCGCTTTGCCAGGGCCTGTTTGTTAATGGAGGGTACCATAAAAGCAAATCTCTGGCAGTCCTTTACAGCCTGTGTCACCACAGCTGCTTGCCTGGACTGATCAGCTCTCTCTACCCTTTCCAACGTATCCTCTACCAGTGTGGTTCTCAGCAGTGTAACTAAGATGTTTTGAGTGTTTGGGTTTGCATTATCAAACACAAGCATTTTAAACATACTGCTTTTAGACTCCACTGTTAGATCAGGATGATCAGCAATTGCTGCCCACAACCGATCGATAAATTTAGCATATGGTTCCTCAGCGGCCTGTTGTACTGATGCGAATGGAGGTGCTTTCTTTACCCCTGGGAGACTAAGAAGAGCCCTCAGTGCGAGCTGTGCAGCTGTTTGGTGAATAATCACAAGGAACTGCAACTGAATCTGGGTATTGAGATAAGGACCCGTCCCTGTTAACATCTCTGCAGTAACCCCATACAGAGGGTCCCCCGGATGCCGCAGTCGACCCGCTTCCCCCTGTGGAAACTGCAACCATTCCCTTTCAAAAAATAACAATTGCGAAGGAGTTAACAATAAGCGCGCCAAGTTTTGGCAAAGTGGACACATTAGGTCTGCCTGGAAAATCCACTGAACTATCTGTCGAGCTGCCTCAGATTGCAAACTGTAGTCGGTAACCATTTTTGAGCTCATTGTAAAAGCTTCCAATCATGTGGCTGCTACGACCTGGTGCCTTGAGCAGGGTCGACAATAATAGGACAGGCTAAAGATGCAGTGTTCCACTGTCCTTCTATGATGGCATCGCGTATCACACCGGATCACCTGTCCCTCATTGGTGGTGATGTTGTTGTAGCCACGGATAATGAGGGACGCGGCTCCAGGGGGGCAGACGAGAGAGGACGCTCCTCCGAATCCATAATTTTTAAGTACTCCAACTTTTCTAATAATTCTTGGAACAGATCCTCCACTGAAGGTCGATTCTCAGAAGCTGCTGCTGCACCTCTCATTGGCAAAGCATCCTAAGTGAATTTATTGCTGCCTGGCAGCAGCGCGGATGCTGGCAGCGCAGCTTTGTCAAGATTTTCCGGTGCGGGGGGTGGGGAGGGCAACCCCCACTCCCCATCAGCACTCTGCTCCAACAGTCCCATAGTTATTTCTGCTGCTGATTCCTTTATTGAAGAGGTCATACCCCGAACTGGGGTGGGTGTGGGAGCCGACGATAAGAATTGTACCGGCCACATTCCTGAGGTCTTAGGTTTTGCACCAGGCATTCTGTCGGTCCCAGGCGGTACTGCGAGAGCTTGCGCCATCGCCATCACCACCTGCTGCTCGGCTTTCATACCACACAGCGCATTAATCACTGTCCCCCACGTCCCACTTTCTTCTTTATCCAGCTTTCCACTTGAGATGGCTTTACCCCATAAGCAATCTCCTACCTCCCGCCACTCTTCTGGGCTAAACATTAGAGGGATTTCCTTCAGAAAACCCTCCTTCTGGGCCCAATGCACCAAGTCCTTTATCTTCTTTACATTGCAAGATACACCTCTCTTAGAGAGAATACTAGAGAAGCTGGATAGCTGCTTCCTCCTCCATGGTTACCCTGGACGAGCTGCAGGGTCGCGATCCCCACCCCTCTACTGTGTGCCAACTTGTCTCCCGTCTTCACTGATGCCTCTGATCTCCTGTAGAAGTTTTGAACTCTGGCTCAATCTCCGATGTCCCACGTCTCATCTCATCAGTGTTCCGCATCCCTCCGCGTCTCTCTGCGTTTCACAGTGTTCAGGCGCCATTTGTTGCAGGAAGGACGGCCGAAGTCATGACATACACCAATATGGTTAGATCATGCTCTCTCTATTACCCGAATAGCCTGACTCTTATAGCAAATTTAGCAGGGGCGGATAGCGTTTCAGTTGGGCAATAAGGGAACATCGTCATGGCAACTCCTCGTAGTCATCCTGGTAGCTTGGTTTGCTCAGCTGCAGCAAGTCATGGCCTCCTTGCTGTTTCAAAAATTCTTCAACATGACCCAAACTGGCCAAAGGGGTATTCCAAACCATCCGAAATCATGCTAAACAATATATAGGGGTGGCTAGCCGGGACTGGGGGGCCAGCTGCTCGAGGATAGGCTGGGCATCTGTCAGTGGGTGGTGAGCAATTGTATTGTGCATCACTTGTTTTGTACATATTATTATTATTATTATTTTATTTTCTGTCCTAATAAACTGTTTCTATCTCAACCCACATGCTTCAGTTTTCTCCTTTCTGTCCCCCATCCCAGAGAGGGAGGGGGGAGGGTGAGTGAATAGCTGCGTGGTGTTTAGTTGCTGGCTGGGTTAAACCACAACAGTCCTTAAACCACATGGGGCACTAAGGGTTGAGATAACGACAGATCTGACTAGAGTGTGTTAAAACAAGATTCTCATAAGCATTACATCAGTTTAATATTTACTAATCAAAATGATGATTTTTCTGAACTCAAGTCTGCTGTGCCTGTTTTCTAAATTGAGTTATATAGCACATTAGTGTCTGTGTTCACTGTTGTGTTGCTTATCACTTCATACAAATGAGCTCGTGATGGAGGGGTGGACCTGAGCATGGACACTATAGCATAGGGTATTCATGACTGTGAAACATGTGCTGTAATCAAGGAAGCCCAGTGGTTAAAGCCTCTTTGGTATGGAGGACGATGGCTGAAATATAAATATGGAGAGGCCTGGCAGATTGATTCCATCACACTCCCTCAAACCCGCATCAGCAAGTGCCACGTACTTACCATGGTGGAAGCAACCACCGGGTGTCTGGAAACATATCCTGTGCCCCATGCCACCACCCAGAACACTATCCTGGGCCTTGAAAAGCAAGTCTCATGGAGACATGGCACCCCAGAAAGAATTGAGTCAGACAATGGGACTCATTTCCAAAACAACCTTATGGACACTTGGGCCAAAGAACATGGTATTGAGTGGGTGTATCACATCCCCTATCATGCACCAGACTCCGGGAAAGTTGAACGATACAACGGACTGTTAAAGACTACACCAAATGCAATGGGTGCTGGGACATTCAAAAATTGGGATACACATTTGGCAAAGGCCACCTGGTTAGTCAATACTAGGGGATCTGCCAACTGAGCCGCACCTGCCCAATCAATCCTGTTACCTACTGTAGAAAGGGATAAAGTTCCTGTAGTGCATGTAAGAAACATGCTGGGGAAGACAGTGTGGGCTACTCCTGCCTCAGGAAAAGGCAAACCTATTTGTGGGATTGCTTTTGCTCAGGGACCTGGATGCACTTGGTGGGTAATGCAAAAGAATGGAGAGGTCCGGTGTGTACCTCAAGGGGATTTAATACTGGGTGAGAATAGCCCATGAGTTGAATTGTATTATGTTAATTATTATCTAATACTGTATGTCAGCACTATCATGATTGCTATATGTCAATGTTCTATTAATAGTATCACTGTAACAGCCACACAGATAATGATGAATGAGTTTTGATAGAATTGGACAAGCACAGAGATGTGATAGAACGAGAACAGGCTTCAACGTGTGATGATCCAGCACCACACACCATCTCTTCTGCCCTGAAAGACTGCTGTGACAGATGATCCCGAGGTCAGTCACGGACTATGCAAACTCAGTGGACATTCTATGTACCACTGATGAAAATGATGATTAATTGGAATGTATTGGAAAGGGTATAACCTGAGCTTGACATAAATGGTATGGAATAAGGGGTGGATAGATGTCCTGGTTTCAGCTAGGATAGAGTTAATTTTCCTCCTAGTAGCTGGTAGGGCTATGACATGCTGATGTTTTAATTGTTGCAAAGCAGTGCTTACACCAAGCCAAGGACTTTTCAGTTTCTTGCTCTGTCCTGCCAGTGGGCAGGCTGGGAGTGCAGCAGGAGCTGGGAGGGGACAGACACAGGACAGCTGACCCAAACTGGCCAAAGGGGTATTCCATATCATCTGATGTCATGCTAAACAATGCATAGGGGTGGGTAGCCAGGGTGGGGGGGCCGGCTGCTTGGGGATAGGCTGGGCATCGGTCAGCGGGTGGTGAGCAATTGCATTGTGCATCACTTGTTTTGTACACGTTATTATTAGTAGTACTATTATCATTATTATTTTTCTTTTCTGTTCTAATAAACCATCTTTATCTCAACTCACAGGCTTCATTTTCCTGATTCTCTCCCCCATCCCAGAGAGGAAGGGGGGAGGGTGAGAGAACGGCTGTGTGGCATTTAGCTTCCGGACGGGTTAAACTACAACATACTCCCCCCAAAGCATCTGTGGGCACCGATAAGCCCACTCCAGAGCAAGTACACCTCAAAGAATCTGTGGTCATGGAGAAGTTTGTGCCACAGCAGGTACACCTTGCAGTCTCTGTGAATAAGACTACAACACAGCAGGTGTCTGAAGGGACAATCCCCAAAGGATTGTTATGACACACGGAGCCCAAAGTCATGGACTAAAACTCATACATTTTAGAAGGATGGCCCATAGACTAAGGGAATTATATCTGTGTGTATATATCAGAAGACAGGAAAGGTAATGTTGATTAATTGGGATGTATTGGAAAGTGTAGGACCTGAGCGTGATGTAAATGTTATGGAATAAGTGGTAGATACTGTCCTGGTTTCAGCTGGGATAGAGTTAATTTTCTTCCTAGGAAAAAAAAAATAAATAAAAAACATGGGGAGTTGGCAGGGGGACAGGGACACAGACATCAGGGCTGCTGCTGCTTGGGGATTGGCAAGCAATTGTATTGTGCATCACTTGCTTTGTATATTTTTATTGTCATTATTATTTTCCCTTCCTTTTCTGTCCTATTAAACTGTCTTTATTTCAACCCACGAGTTTTACCTTTTTTCCCAATTCTTTCCCCTATCCCACTGTGGAGGGAGTGGGTGAACATCTGTGTGGTGCTTAGCTGCCTGCCCTGTTAAACCACAACATGACACAAATTTAAAGGCTCATTAAAGTATACTGGGTAGAAAAAAAGGTTTTAGCAGACAAAAGACCATTGATTAAAGCATCTGGATTCTTGTGCATCAAGACAGACATTTCCATGTCAAAGTTCATTGTTTGTATCCACCTTAAAATTGTGAGTAGGAAATATAGTGGTGAAAAGTATAAAGTTTTGAAACATTTAGAAACCAGTAAAATGTACTTCTAATACACCTCTTACCAAATTACTCCATTTCCTTCAAATCTCTTTACTGAAAGGACGAAAGAGCTGAAACATTACTAAGCATACAGAGAACTGCAGCCTATTTTTAATGATTTACAGTATTATTAAACACAGTAAGTTTTTAAAACTATTTGCTTAGTACAAGTTTGGTATGCTACCATTGAATTTTAATCATCGTATTATTGAGGCATCAACTAGCAAAATGTAAAGTTATCCATCACGTACATTCATTGCAACAAGTTCTACCATATTTGACTATTCAGATTACATCCCCTGTATTCTTAGAGCAAAGGCAGCATCAGCCATGCTCAGCATAATCAACTAGAAAAATATGAAGTTTGCACATATCCATGCTACAGAATTTCATAAGAAGACATGGTTTCACCTGCTACTCCAGTAAGAAACAGCACCCACTCTTAAAGTACTTATTTCACCAACATAAAAATCAATTACATTGCACATTTTCTAATTATTAGAATCATCTAATCAAAGGAAAGCTTCACAAAGAACAAAATCAAACTACACTACTAAATCAAAACATCACATTTTAACTGCTGTACCATCTCATGTCTGTGTCATCTTCTCCCTCCCCCATCCACTAGATGACAAGATCTCACAGATAAGAGCCAAGGCCCTCCTTTGCTCCTAACCATTCCTATCTCCAGGCTTAGAAACATTTTCAGACTGGTAAGAGGAGTTCACAGAGTCCCTCACAAAAAGCAGAAAATTGGCCTCATTATGACTGTTTTCTTAGCATCCAGGGCCAGTTTATGATCTCAGTATCCCATGACCTGTGCATTCTACACTGTCTGATGTCTGGCCTTATCACATAGGACAAGAAAGAAATTCAAAAATATAGTGCTTTAATTCTAGAGATATTGTAATATTATTCTGAAGATAGTTTCTGTAAAGTATTTCTGCTTTCAAACAGAATCAAATATAATGATTATAAAATATAATGCTCATTATAAATATAATGAGCAATTGTAATCAAATATACAACTTTAAAATTGTCCTATAAATATAATTTCCCAGTATTACCCAATGCATACTTTTCAAGTCCCCTTATTTCCAGTAATAAACGAACAAAATAAATGTTATTTAAAAAAAAAAAAAAAAAGGAAACAAACTTTAGTGCTGTTCTCCTTCCTCTCCTCCCCACTTCCCATACCGCTTGTTGCAGGGGTGTTTTTTCGCACTGTTTTGGTACTTGGACTAAAAGCTGTGCCACTCCCATATCGACTTCTGGGAAGCGACGTGCGCACACACCACCATCTTTCAGGGGCTCCCTGGGAGCGAAGCTAGGAACCCTGGCCCCAGCAGCTCCCCGTACCCGGCTAGGAACCTGATGAACGGAGGAGACACCCTCCCTGCACACCCCTAGCCGTGCCCTCACGGATCATGATCTACAGAAAACACAACAGGCAGTAGTAAGAAGGGGGCTGAAGCCGCTCCCACGGCTCTGCACTAGGAAGGGCTTCATCACGCCACCTTTCAGGGGTGGGTAAGGACGCCAGACCCTGGGCAAAGGCGGGGAGAAGGTAAGTGAGCCCCCCGGCCCAGCGGGGACAAATACATGCCGATACCCCCACCTGAGGGAGAGGGAGGGGGCGTGGGCGGTTGGCACCGAAGTGGCTCTACGGCAGGCTCCCCGCGGTCAGGTGGCAGCTGCCTCGACCGTGAAAGCACCTCCCGCCGGAGCGCCCGTGCTCGAGTACCCACCAGGCCTCTTCGTTGGTGGAGATGGGAGCCCCGGCCTGATCCTTCAGAGCAGCAGGAGAGAAGTGGATGGGGCTGACAACCCTCATCCAGCTGACCTCTAATGGGGGATGGGAGGGCGGGAACCCGATGTAGAGAGGGGAGCCAAGAGGCCGCTAGACATAGGCTGCGGTGAATGGGAGAAGCGCCTTACCTTGCTGAGCACCCCGCAGAGCTCAACAGGCAGCCCAAGTTCAGTCTCGGGGTCCCCTTCAGAGCCTGAGGAATTCCAACTCTGATTGTCCGACATGGAGACCTAAGCCGCAGCCACTGCCGAGCAAGGAAGAGTCGAGCAGCTCCCGCCCAAAGCAGACTCAGTCTCCTCCTACCGAAGGGAAGGGAGTGGCGGCTGGGGGCTAACCCGAGCGACATAGCTCTGCTCGCGCCTGCCAGTAACCGTCTGGCATCAAGACACAGAGACCTGAGCTTTCCTCTCAACATAACTCCGTGGCCTCAGCCTACAGCAAGAGCTACAATGTAGAGATGGCGAAGGGTGTGTGAGTGCGTGCTTGCCTACCACACACGCCACTCAGAACAGAGTGAAAGCTAGTACCATCATCATCTTACAAAAAGCTCCATCCCTCAGCCTCCTTCCTGGCCATGCGCTGTCTGCTGGGAGTTGTAGTTTTCCACAGAGTTTCTGGTCCCACCCCGGCCATCCAAACTAAATTAATTGTTCAGCATGATGTCAGATAGTATGGAATACCCCTTTGGCCAGTTTGGGTCAGCTGTCCTGGGTCTGTCCCCTCTCTCTCCCAGATCCACCTGCACCCCTAGCCTGCCCACTAGCAAGACAGAGTGAGAAGCTGAAAAGCGCTTGGCTTAGCGTAAGCACTGTTCTGCAACAATTAAAACATCAGCGTGGTATCAACACTATTCTCATCCTAATCCAAAGCATAGCATCCTACCAGCTACTAGGAGGAAAATTAACTCTGTCCTAGCTGAAACGAGGGCATATATCCACCATTTATTCCATACCATATATGTCATGCTTAGGTTCCACACTTCCTAATGCATTCCAATTAATCACCACTTTTCATATATATGTATATAAAATGTCCACTGAGTTTCTGTACTCTGTGACTGACTTCGAGCTCCATCTGTCCCAGCAGTTGTTTAGGACAGAAAAGATGGTGTGTGATGTTGGAACCAGAACAGGCTTCAACTTCTGACAATCCGTCATACCACTGTGCTTGTCCAATTCTATCAAAACTCATTCATCGTTATCTGCGTGGCTGTTACAGTGATACCACTAATAGGACATTGACATACAGCAATCACGGTAGTGATGACATACAGTATTTGATAATAATTAATTTTATATAATTCAACTCCTGGGCTATTCTCCTATTCTCAGCCAATATTAAATCCCCTTGAGGTACACATCGGACCTCCCATTTCTTTTGGAAGTGCATCCAGGTCCCTGAGCAAAAGCAATCCCACGAATGGGTTTGCCTTTGCCTGAGGCAGAAATAGCCCAGGCTGTCTTCCCCAGCATGTTTCTTACATACACTACAGGGACTTAGTCCCCTTCTAGAGTACGTAACAGGTTTGATTGGGCAGGTCCAACTCAGTTGGCAGATCCCCTAGTATTGACTAACCAGGTGGCCTTTGCCAAATGTGTATCCCAATATTTGAATGTCTCAGCACCCATTTGTAGTGGGTTTACGTGGCAAGGTTTTGGTAGCAGGGGGCCATAGGGATGGCTTCTGTGGGATGGATCTAGAAGCTGTCCCATGTTTGGGAAGGGCCCCACTGCTGACCAGAGCCGAGCCAATAAGCGATGTTGTTTTGCACCTCTGTGAGAGCATATTTAAGACAGGGGAAAAAAACGCTGCGCTATACAGCAGCTGGGAGAGTGAGAGGAGTGAGGAAGTGCAGGTGCCAAGGTTAGTGAAGAAGGAGGGGGAGAGGTGCTCCAGGCGCCAGAGCAGAAGTCCTCTGCGGCCTGTGGTGAGGACCATGGTGAAGCAGGCTGTCCCCTGCAGCCCATGGAGTACCATGGTAGAGCAGGGTTCCATACTGCAGCCCGTGGAGGAGACCACGGTGGACCTGCACCGACGGAGGCTGCCGCCTGTGGAAGACCCCTGCCGGAGCAGATTCCAGTCTGGACCCGTAGCCTGTGGAGAGGAGACCACGCAGGAGCAGGTGACCTGGCAGGAGCTGCTGCCCGTAGGGGAGCCAGGTTGGAGCAGTTTTCTCCTGAGGGATGGACCCCGTGGTACGGACCCATATCTGGAGCAGTTCTGGAGGAGCTGCTGCCTGTGGGAAGCCCACGCCGATTCAGTTCATCAAGGACTGCATCCTGTGGGTGGGACCCTGCAGCACAGGGGACGAGAGTGACCGAGAAGGAGCGGAGGAGAAGAAGCTCTATAGACTGACCATAACCCCCATTCTCCTGTTCCCCTGCGCCGCTCGGGGGGAGGAGGTGGAAGAGGGTGGATGGGGGGGGAAGGTGCTTTAGGTTTCTTTCCTTTGTTTCTCACTTCTCTAGCTTGTTAGCAATAAGCAATAAATCACAGAATCACAGAATCACAGAACTGTAGGGGTTGGAAGGGTCCTCGAAAGATCATCGGGTCCAACCCCCCCACCAAAGCAGGTTCCTCAGGGCAGGCTGCCCAGGTAGGCGTCCAGACAGGCCTTGAATATCTCCAGAGAAGGAGACTCCACAACCTCCCTGGGCAGCCTGTTCCAATGCTCCGTCACCCTCACCGTGAAGAAGTTCTTTCGCATGTTGCTGCGGAACTTCCTGTGTTCTAACTTGCAGCCATTGCCCCTTGTCCTATCCCCACAAACCACTGAGAAGAGGTTGGCTGTTGCGAAGCACGGCCGAAAGCACGACAGACACCAGTTGAGTCAGATCATGCTGCTCCATTTTATTGCCCGAATAGCCTAACTTTTATAGTGAACTTTACAGGGGTGGACAGTGTTTTACACAAGATTATTGGTCAAGAGCACTCAGACAAACAACTATAAGAAAACAACCCCACCTGCAAGAAAAGAACCCCCCTTTTGATTAGCAGTCAGGAAAACAACCCCCTTTGTGATTAGCGGTCACGTAGACCTAGTCCTTGAGGCCAGCTGCTGGTAACAATATTTTCTGAGTTCCTTAATTGGGCGATGTGGGAGTCATTGCCATGGGAGCTTCTCACAGTTACTCTGGCAGCTTGGTTTGCTCAGCTACAGCAGGCCCTGAGATTTCTAAGGCCTACCCCTGGTTGCTTAAAGCAAGCTCAAATTGAACAATTGTTCCATGGGCACATGTCCTGTATGCCAATTCCCAACAGTTGGCTACATCCTTCTGTCCCCACCCCTCAGATATTTATATACACTGAGGAGATCCTCTCTCAGTCTTCTCTTCTCCAGGCTGAACAGACCCAGGTCTCTCAGCCTTTCCTCATAAGGAAGATGCTCCAGGCCCTGTATCATCTTTGTGGCCCTCCGATGGACTCTTTCCAGGAGATCCCTGTCTTTCTTGTACCGGGGAGCCCAAAACTGGACACAGTACTCCAGGTGAGGCCTGACCAGGCAGAGTAGAGGGGGAGAATCACCTCCCTTGACCTGCTGGCCACACTCCTTTTAATGCGCGCCAGGATCCCATTAGCCCTTTTGGCCACAAACGCACACTGCTGGCTCATGGTCAACCTGTTGTCCACCAGGACCCCCAGGTCCTTCTTCTCAGAGCTCCCATCCAGCAGGTCATCCCCCAGCCTGTACTGATACATGTGGTTGTTCCTTCTCGGGTGCAGGACTCTACACTTGCTCTTATTAAATCTCATTTGGTTTCTTCCTGCCCATCTCTGTACTGGGTCTGGCTGGAATGTTAACTTTCCCAGCAGCAGCCCATTCAGTGCCGTACTCTGTACTTGTAGCTGGAACAGCAGTGTTATCACACCAGTGTTGTGTCTACTGCTGAGCAGCAGTGGCACAGCATTGGGCCTTTCTCTAACCCTCCTAGGGGGTGGGCAAAAAGTGAGGAGAGAAACATCACTAGGGCAGCTGACCTAAACCAATCAAAGGGATATTCCATACCATGTGGTGTCACACTCAGCAATAAAAGGTGGAAACAGGAAGAAGAGGGGAGGGGTGGGCTCTCGTTGAGAAGACGTCGGTCCTCCTCTCGAACACCGGCTGCGTGCGTTGAGGCCTTGCTTCAAGGACGTGGTCAATCATCGCTCATTTGTGGGAAGTAGAGAGTAATTTCTTTCCTCTGCACTTCCATATAGCTTTCATTTATTTTGTTTGTTTGTTTTCCTCCCTTTTTCCCCTTTTCCCTTTTACTTCCCCTTAGTTAAATTGTTTAGTTCATGGTAGTCTTTATTTAATTATTATAATTATTTCCCTTTAATTAAATTATCCTTATCTCAACCCGTGAGTTGTTCTTTGCTTTACTTCTCCCCCTCCTCATCTAAAGGAGGGGGAGTGAGAGAGCAGTTGTGGGGTTTAGCTGCCCAGCACGGTAAAACCACCACAATCTCTCCAGCTGGTCCAGGTCTCGCTGAATGGCAGCACAGCCTTCTGGCGTGTCAGCCACTCCTCCCAGCTTTGTGTCATCATTGTACTTGCTGAGGGCAGACACTATTCCCTCATCAAGGTCGTCAATGAAGATGTTGAACAAGACCAGACCAAGCAGCGACCCCTGGGGATCACCACTAGTCACAGGCCTCCAGCCAGACTCTGCTCCTCTGATCACCACCCTCTGAGCTCGACCAGTCAGCCAGTTCTCAACCCACCTTGCCGTCCACTCATCTATCCCACACTTTCTCAGCTTTGCTATCAGGATGTCATGGGAGACAGTATCGAAAGCCTTGCTAAAGTCAAGGTAGATGACATCCACTGCTCTCCCCCCATCTACCCAGCTGGTGATGCCATCATAGAAGGCAACAAGGTTGGTTGAGCACGACTTCCCCTTGGTGAATCCATGCTGACTACTCCTCATAACTTTCTTCTCTTCCAATTGCTTGTAGACGGCATCCAGAACAAGCTGCTCCAATACCTTTCCAGGGACAGAGGTGTTATATATGGAGTGGTAATTCATGTCGAGAAAATGGTTGATATTAATAAAGAATGAGGAGATTTGGGAATGTGGCCATGGGGGTTGGAAAGCCCTGTGGTTGAGATAACATTAGACTCTTAACGGCGAGGCCATCAGGAATATAAAAGAGTTTAGAGGGAACAAAGAAAGGTGATTCAGGAGACTCCATGCAGTCTCGGGTTTCTTGTTCTCCAGCTGGTTCTCTTGTTCTCCAGCCATTAAGGCATGGAAGTTTCTGGGTGTTTGCTGTTGTTGTTACATTCAAAGTTGTTTGACCAATGAAAAGTTGTTTTGAAAAGAACTGTTGTGGAGAGAAGGGTATAAGAGGGGAGCCTACCCTCAAGAAAGCAGAAGAAAAAAAAAAAAGAAGGCAGCACGATGAAGTTACATCAATAAAGAAGCAGGAAAAAGAAGTGAAGAGGAACAGGCTGTCAGAATGGAGACCAGGATGGGAACAAGCACTTTGCCTCATGAAGATAGGTTCGGCCAAACTCAGCAAACCGCTCAGAGAAGCTTGTACAGAAAGTCGCTGGAAATAGGCAAACTGGAGCTGGAGAGAAGCTCGAGCTGAGAGAAGCGGACCTGTGCACACAACTGCCTCTCACTGGTAAGCAGTTGCGCATTATGGGGAATCATACGTCCTTAGGAACAAAGACTGTCCTAGTAACCTTACAGCTTATTCTCCTTATTAACAATTGGACAGTTTATGAGTCTGAAATATGGGACTAAACTAAGGTCAAGGTGTGGGACTCTGCAACTAGAAACGACAAGGTTGCAGTGGGATTGCTCGGCACCTGGCGAGCAGTCTCTGAGGCCTTAAAGAGCCATGTGGGACCACAGTCAGAAACGTGTGGTTTGCCAGATAGTGAGGGAGCTGTGGGCTCCTTTACTGATCCGACTGCTACGCCATGGGCCCCTCTGCTGCTACAGCCATCGAAGGCTTTTGCTGTTACGCCCCCTGTTGACCTGAACGTGCCTTTTGACCCAGGCCTATTGGCCTTGAAAAGGAGATGGATATGTTTTTCTTCAATCTGGGAAGAACGGGATACATAAGGGCTGAAGACCGAGTTGCTTGACAACTTAAAGCAAGACATATTGTTCAAAAGGAATGGAAAATAGAGACTGTTAAGTTATGGAATTTAAAGGATTGTTTGTTACCTATCCTGATTGTATGTATGTGTAGGCATACTCGGGTTATTATGTAAAGCAATGTTCTTTATACATATATTTATAATGTTCATGTTCTTGTGTGTGTGTTGGTGGAGCATAGACTCCCCACACACCCAGCGCTGTTTACTTGCCTTTTATACCTTTTATAGCTTTTATACCTTTTAGAAATATTTGTTTTATAAATATTACAAAATTCAGTTTGCATTCAGACTTCATTTATAACAGAGGTGAGACTGACTGGCTTGTAAATCTCACTGTCTCCCTATGCCGAATCTGTTTTGCCCATCACAATAATTTCTCTGTTATCTCCTTGTCCTTATCTCAACCTTTGAGCCCTTTTCATCGTATTTTCTCCCCATTACTCTTTGAAGAGGGGGAGTGAGAGAGCGGTTGTGGTGGAGCTCGGCTGCCCACTCGAGTGGAACCACCACACCATTGCCTTCCGTATAGTCTTTAACAGTCCATTGTACTGCTCGATATTCCCGGAGGCTGGTGCATGATAGGAGATGTGATACACCCACTCAATACCATGTTCTTTGGCCCAAGTGTCCATAAGGTTGTTTTGGAAATGAGTCCCATTGTCTGACTCAATTCTTTCTGGGGTGCCATGTCTCCATGAGACTTGCTTTTCAAGGCCCAGGATAGTGTTCTGGGTGGTGGCATGGGGCACAGGATATGTTTCCAGACACCCGGTGGTTGCTTCCACCATGGTAAGTACGTGGCACTTGCTGATGCGGGTTTGAGGGAGTGTGATGGAATCAATCTGCCAGGCCTCCCCATATTTATATTTCAGCCATTGCGCTCCATAACAGAGGGGCATTAACCGCTTGGTTTCATTTGATTACAGCACCTGTTTCACAGTCATGGATAACCTATGCTATAGTGTCCATGGTCAGGTCCACCTCTTGATCACAAGCCCACCTGTATTTGGCATCCCTGCCTTGATGGCCTGAGATGTCATGCGCCCAGTGAGCTATAAATAATTCACTCTTATGTTGCCAGTCCAAGTCCACCTGAGCCACTTCAATCTTAGCAGCCTGATCGACCTGCTGGTTGCTTTCATGTTCTTCAGTAGCCTGATTCTTGGCTGCATGAGAATCTACGTGGCGTACCTTTACAACCAGGTTCTCTACCCGGCAGCAATATCTTGCCACAATGCAGCAGCCCAGGTGGGTTTACCCCTGCACTGCCAGTTGTTCTGCTTCCATTGCTGTAACCACCCCGAAAGGGCATTTCCTACCATCCATGAATCAGAATAGAGATAGAGAAATGGCCACTTTTCTCATTCAGCAATATGTAAATCCAGATGGAATATTATCACTTCTGCAAACTGACTCAATTCACCTTCTCCCTCAGCAGCTTCTGCAGCTCGTCATGTAGGACTCCATACAGCAGCCTTCCACCTCCGATGCTTTCCCATGATACAACAGGACCCATCAGTGAACAGGGCATATTGCTTCTCATTTTCTGATAGTTTGTTGTACAGTGGGGCTTCTTCAGCATGGGCCACCTCCTCCTCCATTGTTAGCCCAAAATTTTTGCCTTCTGGCCAGTCCATAATCACTTCCAAGATTCCTGGGCGACTGGGGTTTCCTATTTGAGCCCGCTGAGTAATCAGTGCAACCCACTTGCTCCATGTAGCATCAGTTGCATGATGTGTAGAGGGGACCCTTCCTTTGAACATCCAGCCCAGTACCAGCAGTCGGGGTGCCAGGCAGAGCTACGCTTCAGTACCGACCACTTCTGAAGCTGATCAAACTCCCTCATACGCTGTCAATATCTCTTTTTCAGTTGGAGTGTAGCGGGCCTCAGATCCTCTGTATCCCCGACTCCAAAACCCCAGGGGTTGACCTCAAGTTTCCCCAGGTTCTTTCTGCCAGAGGCTCCAGGTGGGGCCATTCTCCCCGGCTGTAGTGTAGAGCACATTCTTTACATCTGGTCCTGTTTGGACTGGCCCAATGGCTACTGCTTGAATTATCTTCTGTTTAATTTCAAAGGCTTGTTGTTTCTCAGGGCCCCATATTGCCCTAGGTAATTCCAGAACAATCGGAAACTTTTTTTTTTTTTTTCCTAGAGCTTCATCTGAGATGTATATTCTTGTCAATAGTTATGGGAGGTGAGAGATTTGCAGAAAGGGTTGGGGAGTGGAGGAAGGTAGTTGAACGTAGGATTTGTGTAATTTATTAATAGATATAGTGGTTTGTGAAGGACCGAAGTTTTGTGCTGGCTCATCTTTCTCCAGATTGCTTTGAGGGGAAAAAAGTTTAATAGTTTTAGTTGAGGAAAGCTTTGGAATCCGTACTCCTGGTTGCATCATAAGATTGTTGCTGTTAAATTGTATTTTCTCTGACTGCCTCCCTGTGACAAATAATTTTGTAGTCTTTCCACGTTTCAAATTTTTCAGCTAAAAACTAAATAATATTAGTACCAGCTCGAAGTCTTTGGTAGAAAGATATTTACAATGAATGTAAATTTGCCTCACTGAGAGTGAATGGTAAAGCAGCATCAAAGCACTTTAAACAATTTCTATTTCTTAAACAATTTTATTTCTTAAAAGACATTCACAAGCACTTTAATACTTGTGTAACCGCTGGAATGCACAGAAAACTTTATACAAGTCTACTGTGGGTGCTATTTTTGACAAATTTCTAACATATAAAAAGTGTTTGAGAAACTATGTTATTTGATTCACCAACTGTTTGGAAAGAAACCAAGGTCGTTTTATTTAGTGTCTGTTATAATGTATTGTATCTGTTAAGTAGAATGGATAAGCTGTATATATTGATATGCACATCAACAGTTTATAGTTCTTGTCTGTAGTATGTTAATGATGTTAAATGGCATAACCTTAAAAGGCAGTCTTTTTTTTTCCTCCTCTGAACTGTGAATTAACTTTATTCTGACTGAGAGCAGGAAGTGAAGAGACATGTCTGAGGTTGGACTCGATGACCTTGAGGTCTCTTCCAACCTAGAAAAATTCTGTGATTCTGTGAAAGCCTTTTGGCAATGGCAACAATGTGTATTCACATAGTCATGCACTCTCATACTCTTTGTCCAGGACTGTCCCTTTGGTTCCAGAAGTAGCTATGTGTTTTTCGTTTGTTTGTCTTTTTAATTAAAGATTCTAGATTGATTTAAACAGGTATTAAAACCAAAACTTTTTTTTTTGTGAAATACTGGGTTAGCTGCTACTTGAAAAATAGTTCCATTCAGCTGTGTCAGTTTGGGTAGTTGGAATTTGCACTTCTGTGAATTCTGGCCTGGTTTTCTCTTCAGCAGTATTTGCTTATCATATACTTCAGCTGATGATGATTATAAAATACCTATTTTTTTCTTAGGAGATTCTGTATTCTAGGGAACTAATGTGCTATTATATTAATAAGACCGAGAATAGTGAAATAGTATCAGTTTTGAACGTACTAGTAGGGAACTTGGTGGTTAATGTTGTGTGTATGTACATGTTAATAACACTGTTTGCGCAGTTCCTCCTGCCAGCTCTATCGTAAATCACTACAGGATTAAAACTGGCAGGAGCATTCTCCTCAGTGCTGTTAAGAAACCAAGGTTCTAATAAATATCAACACCCCTGTTGTTGAAAAGGATTGAGCAGGTAGGTCAGAAGGACAATCCCTTGCTTGCTTGCACACATCTTTGGTGGTGGTTTCTCCTGCTGAGAAACAGAGACTCTAGAACAGCAAACTGTTCCAACCTGGGTCCCCCACAGGCAGCAGCTCCTGCCAGGTCACCTGTTCCTGCGTGGTCTACTTTCCACGGGCTACAGGTCTGGCCCAGAATCTGCTCTGGCGGGGGTCCTCCACAGGCGGCAGCCTCCATCGGTGCAGGTCCACCTGCCCAACATGGTCTCCTCCACAGGCTGCAGCGTGGAACCCTGCTCCACCATGGTACTCCATGGGCTGCAGGGGGACATCCTGCTTCACCATGGTCCTCACCACAGGCCACAGGGGACTTCTGCTCCAGCACCTGGAGCGCCTTTCCTCCTCCTTCTTCACTGACCTTGGCACCTGCAAGGCTGTTCCTCACTCCTCTCACTCTCCCAGCTGCTGTGAGACAGCTTTTTTTTTCTCCTGTCTTAAATATGCTCTCACAGAGGTGCAAACAGCATTGCTTCTTGGCTTGGCTCTGGTCAGCAGTGGGGCCTTTACCTAACATGGGGCAGCTTCTAGATCCTTCTCACAGAAGCTACCCCTATGACCCCCTGCTACCAAAACCTTGCCACATAAACCCACTACAGGGGTTGAGTTCTCATAATTTAAATGCGTGATTGTTCTATTTCTTAAATTTCTAGGACAAACACAATGTATTTGTGGGAAACCCATTGTTCAAATGGCCTGGCTCTGTTGATGTATTAATTCCTATAGCAAGGGGGGTTACCTGGGGGTTTAATTCTTTAATGATGGTGCTTCAAACAGCTTCATGCACAGTCTATATGAAGGTACTTCTGTGCAAGGAGTTGAATAAGTGTAGCTGCATGGTGATTCAAAGATCGAAGCTGAAATTTCTAAGTGACGAAGTATCCTTTATTGTTAGCACTGGATGCACGGGGGATCCTTCCACCTAACATGCATGTTCAAAGTAACAAACCAGCTCATATTTATACAGCAAAACAATGAATATTCAATTAATGCCTATACATATTCATTACCTAAACCCGCCTACTCTCGCTTCGTATGCTAATTAGCTTATCAGTCCTTGCGCTTGCGCAAAGCCTCCCAAGAATTGTGGGCAGGGGTCTTCGGGACGTGGGCAGTGGTCTTTGGGAGGAAGATCGTAGGTCTTCCTCATGGTGTACTTTTCACCTTTTGCTAAAGAATGCCTAGTTGGCTGAATCAGTTGTTTTCCAAGCCGCAGGAATACCGAGTGTGGTGGTTTTACCGTGCTGGGCAGCTAAACCCCACAACCGCTCTCTCACTCCCCCTCCTTTAGATAAGGAGGGGGAGAAGTAAAGCAAAGAACAACTCACGGGTTGAGATAAGGATAATTTAATTAAAGGGAAATAATTATAATAATTAAATAAAGACTACCATGAACTAAACAATTTAACTAAGGGGAAATAAAAGGGAAAGGGGAAAAGGGAGGAAAACAAACAAACAAAATAAATGAAAGCTATATGGAAGTGCAGAGGAAAGAAATTACTCTCTACTTCCCACAAATGAGCGATGATTGACCACGTCCTTGAAGCAAGGCCTCAACGCACGCAGCCGGTGTTCGAGAGGAGGACCGACGTCTTCTCAACGAGAGCCCACCCCTCCCCTCTTCTTCCTGTTTCCACCTTTTATTGCTGAGTGTGACACCACATGGTATGGAATATCCCTTTGATTGGTTTAGGTCAGCTGCCCTAGTGATGTTTCTCTCCTCACTTTTTTGCCCACCCCCTAGGAGGGTTAGAGAAAGGCCCAATGCTGTGCCACTGCTGCTCAGCAGTAGACACAACACTGGTGTGATAACACTGCTGTTCCAGCTACAAGTACAGAGTACGGCACTGAATGGGCTGCTGCCGGGAAAGTTAACATTCCAGCCAGACCCAGTACAACCTCCACCCCTTATTCCATAACATTTGTGTCACACTCAGATCCCCATACTTTAGCATACAATCATTCTCATCATTATCCCTTGTCCTTTAACAGGACAAGGATTTAACAGGACAGGATTAATAGGCAGATGTGTCTTTTCATTCCATAGGTCTTTCTTGGAAAATGTTCATAAGAACTGTTGATGATTAGGTCTTCATCTGCCAAATTGGCCACTCAAGGCAGGCGGAGTTGGATATCTGGACACCAGCACCAGCTTAGTTCAAGTCCTTGTTGCACTGCCCGGCTCCTTGCAAAGTTGACCTGTCGTTGATCCTACAGCATCTTCCTACAACATATAACTTAGATTATAGATTAGTTTTCTCTCAATGTCAAATCTCCTTGAGGCACACACTTGATATCCCCATTCTTTTGCATGACCCACCAGGTATACCCTGGTCCTTGGGCGAAGACAATCCCACGAGTGGGTTTGCCTTTTCCCGAGGCAGGAGCAACCCACACTGCCTTCCCCATCCACCTTCCTATATGCACTACGGGAACCTTAGCTCCTTTCACAGTGTGTAGGGGTTTTGTTTCGGCAGGACCAGCACGGCTGTCAGACCCCCTATTGTTAACTAGCCAAGTGGCTTCTGGTAGATTTGTGTCCCATTGTTTCCACGTCCCAGCACCTAATGCTCGTAACATAGTCTTTAACAGTCCATTGTACCTCTCAACCTTCCCAGAGGCTTGTGGGTGGTAAGGGATGTGGTACACCCACTCAATACCATGCCTCTTTGCCCAGGAGGTAACAAGATTGTTTCGGAAATGACTCCCATTGTCAGACTCAATTCTCTCTGGTGTACCATGACGCCACAATACTTGTCTTTCCAGGCCCAAGATAGTGTTTCGGGCTGTGGCATGGTTTACAGGGTATGTTTCCAGCCACCCAGTAGTTGCTTCTACCATGGTGAGTATGTACCGTTTGCCTTGGCGAGTTTTTGGGAGTGGTCCGATATAGTCAATTTGCCAGGCCTCACCATATTGAAACCCTAACCATCTCCCCCTGTTCCAGGGAGATTTTACCTTCATGGCTTTCTTGATTGCAGCACAGGTCTCACACTCATGGGTAACCTGTGTGATGGCCTCAATGGTCAAGTCCACCCCTCGATCACGAGCCCATCTGTAAGTGGCATCTCTCCCCAGATGTCCTGATGTTTCATGGGCCCATCGAGCTACAAACAGCTCACCCTTACGTTCCCAGTCTAGGTCCACCTGAGCCACTTCAATTTTCGAAGCTCGATCCACTTCTTTGTTGTTCTGATGTTCTTCAGTAGTGCGACTCTTGGGCATGTGGGCATCTACATGACGTACTTTAACATCCAGGTTTTCTACCCGGGCAGCAATATCTTGCCACAGGGTAGCAGCCCAGATAGGCTTACCTCTGCGCTGCCAGTTGCTCTCTTTCCATTGCTGCAGCCACCCCCACAGAGCATTTGCCACCATCCATGAGTCAGTATAAAGATACAATACTGGCCAATTTTCTCTTTCGGCGATATCTAGGGCTAGTTGTATGGCTTTTACTTCTGCATACTGACTCGACTCACCTTCCCCTTCCATGGCTTCCACAACTCGTCGTATGGGATTCCACACAGCAGCTTTCCATTTCCGATGGCTCCCTATCACACGGCAGGATCCGTCAGTAAACAACGCATACTGCTTTCTGTCTTCTGGCAACTCATTGTATGGTGGTGCCTCTTCAGCACGGGTTACCTCTTCTGTTGGCACTCCGAAATCTCTGCCTTCCGGCCAGTCCATAATCTCTTCCAGGATTCCTGGGCGATTGGGTTTTCCCATTCGAGCCCGCTGTGTAATTAACGCTATCCACTTACTCCATGTAGCATCAGTTGCATGGTGTGTAGTGGGAATTTTCTCTTTGAACATCCAATGTAACACAGGTAGCCGCGGTGCCAAGAGGAGCTGTGCCTCTGTACCCACAACTTCTGAAGCAGCTCAAACACCCTCATATGCTGTGAGTATTTCCTTTTCAGTTGGGGTGTAATTGGCTTCTGATCCTCGATAGCCCCGACTCCAGAAGCCCAGAGGTCGACCTCGAGTTTCTTCTGGGGTTTTCTGCCAAAGGCTCCAGGTGAGCCCATGCTCCCCAGCTGCAGTGTACAGTATATTTTGCACAGCTGGTCCAGTACGGACAGGCCCAAGGGCTACTGCACGAGCTATTTCTTGTTTGATTTGTTCAAATGCCTGTTGTTGCTCAGGGCCCCACTCAAAATAGTTTCTCTTTCGAGTCACTCGATATAGAGGACTCACAAGCTGACTATAGCCTGGCACATGCATTCTCCAGAATCCCACAAGGCCTAGGAAAGCTTGCGTTTCCTTTTTGCTAGTTGGCGGAGACATTGCTGTTATTTTATTGATCACATCCATTGGAATATGGCGACGTCCATCCTGCCATTTTACCCCCAAGAACTGGATTTCCTGTGTAGGCCCCTTGACCTTGCTCTTTTTAATAGCAAAACCAGCTTTCAGGAGAATTTGGATTATTTTCTTCCCTTTCTCAAAAACTTCTTCTGCTGTGTTGCCCCACACGAGGATGTCGTCAATGTACTGAAGATGCTCAGGAGCTCCCCCTTGCTCCAGTGCAGACTGGATCAGCCCATGGCAAATGGTAGGGCTGTGTTTCCACCCCTGGGGCAGCCGATTCCAGGTGTATTGGATGCCCCTCCAAGTGAAAGCAAACTGCGGCCTGCATGCTGCTGCTAAAGGGATGGAGAAAAATGCGTTAGCAATATCAATTGTGGCGTACCACTTGGCTGCCTTTGACTCTAGTTCGTACTGAAGTTCTAGCATGTCTGGCACTGCAGCACTCAGTGGTGGCGGGACTTCGTTCAGGCCACGATAGTCCACTGTTAGTCTCCACTCGCCATTAGACTTTCGCACTGGCCATATGGGACTATTGAAAGGTGAATGAGTCTTGCTGATCACTCCTTGGCTCTCCAATTGACGAATTAGCTTATGGATGGGAATCAGGGAGTCTCGGTTGGTGCGATATTGCCGTCGGTGCACTGTTGTGGTAGCAATTGGTACCTGTTGTTCTTCAACCTTCAGCAATCCTACAACAGAAGGGTCTTCTGAAAGGCCAGGCAGGGTAGACAGCTGCCTAATTTTCTCTGTGCTCAAAGCAGCTATGCCAAAAGCCCACCGGTATCCTTTTGGATCCTTGAAGTACCCTCTCTTGAGATAGTCTATGCCAAGGATGCACGGAGCCTCTGGGCCAGTCACAATGGGATGCTTTTGCCACTCATTCCCAGTTAGACTCACTTCAGCTTCCAGTACAGATAGTTGTTGGGATCCCCCTGTCACTCCAGAGATACAGGTGAGTTCTGTCCCTTGGTAGCCTGATGGCATTATGGTACATTGTGCGCCAGTGTCCACTAAAGCTTTGTATTCCTGTGGTTCTGATGTTCCAGGCCATCGGATCCACACAGTCCAATAAATCCGGTTATCCCTCTCCTCTACCTGGCCAGAGGCAGGGCCCCTCTAGTCCTGGCTGGAGCGTCTGCCACTTAATTCTTGCAAATGCACAAATTCTGGCAAATGAGAGGTAGAGGTCCCTTCATCGTGGTCAAGAATAACATCAGCTCTTCTACTGCCTCTGGGGTACTGCCCAAGAGACACTGGAGCAGCATTTCTCTTAGGAGCCCCTCTTCTTGCTGCTGTATTTCCTTTCAGTTCACGTACCCGAGCAGCTAGGGTTGAAGTAGGTACACCATCCCATTTCCTCATATCTTCCCCATGGTCACGCAGATAAAACCACAAGGTGCCACGTGGTGTACGTCTTGGGTACTCTCTCTCTTGAGCAGGCGAATGCTGATTCTTAGTGGCTGAAGTATCACTCTGTCTAGATGAGGGGGAATATACTTTCTCCACAAGCTTGTCAAGTCCTTTAGACAATTTCTCCACAGCTGAGACACAGGACTGTAGCGGAGCAGAGAGATTGTCTTCATATTTTTGAAGTTGGCAGGAGACATCATACATTGTTGGTCCCATCCCCTCGTCCCAGTGAATTGCTGCCAGGGTACTGGCATGTGCTGCTGGTGCACTCCGCACAAATTTACGCCACATGGATGTTGTGCACTGGACTTCATCGGGGTCTTGAGGTGTCTGGGCATTGTCCAAATCACTATAAATCATCTCCCGCACAGCTAATTCCCGCAGATGTTGGAGACCTTTATCCACAGTGGTCCACTTGCCTATGTGATATACAATATCTTCCTTATGGGGATATCTTTCTTTGATAGCTGCCAGGAGTCGTCTCCAGAGGCTGAGGGCCTGTGCTCCTCTCCCGATTACTTTGTCGATTACCCTTTCTCTAGAGAGGGATCCCAGCTGCTTGGCTTCATTGCCTTCTAATTGTAGGCTACTGGCCCCAGAATCCCAGCATCGGAGCAGCCAAGTGAGGATGTGTTCACCTGGGCGTCGACCATAATCCTTTCGTATTTCTCGCATCTCACTCAGGGATAAGGATCGAGTGATTTCTGATTCCTTTATGATTTCTGTCTCGTCTTCCTGCTGTTTTTGTGATGGCTCTGCTTTAGAGGTGCCTGCCAATTCCCCTTCTCCCTCCTTCTTAGGAGAGCCTTCTTCCCTTACTAAACGAGCTGACCTCCGTTTCCATTGTTTTGACTTGACTATGGGGGCGACTGATACCATAGTTGGTTGGTCCTCTGGGTCAGCCACAGCATGTGTTACTTGGTCATCAGATTCAGAGACTTCCTCCCTCTCTTCAAGTTGCTGGATGATGTTAAACAGTGTTTGATAGGAATAAACCAGGACCCAGCACAATGCTGCAAGCTGTTGTTCTCCGGCATTATCAGGATCAGGACATACAACTCTCAAACATTCTACCAAGTTTTTAGGATTTAGCACTTGCTCAGGGGTGAAGTTCAAAACTATTGGAGGAGACACTCGTGACAGGTATCTGCTAACATCATCCCACACACCATGCCACTCACCACGAGACTGTTTCGGGACAGATTCCCAAATAAGTTTTCTAAACAATCGACTAATCTTAGAGAGAAAATGAAACCTGTTATTCAGAATTAGAAATAGCAATACATGGGTTACAGATGGATCTTCAAAATACTCCCAAACTGTTGTAATTAGCCCACTGTGAAAGAAGGGAAAGGTACCATTCCTGATATTATTAATAAACTCGTGTCCAGATGAGAAAAGGAAGGCAGTGTAGTTCTGAATATTCTCTGAAAGATAGTTTCCATGGGACCCAAATGATAACAGCGCAGAGCCTGAATTCCAGAGTAAAACCAAGGTCAGTGCTTGGCAGCACAACGAATTAAAAAAAGTGAACACAGATTGTAGCACTTTGTCGGATCGGATATATAGGAGAAAGGAGAATATGACACGAATTGCATGACATATGAACAAAGCCATTATTATTAACAGGGCAAGGAACATGGTTACTAGCAAGCAAGTGTGTTAGTTGTATGCGTTTAATCAATTCTATTGTTATCTCAACCCTTCGAGCCCCACGTTGGGCGCCAAAAAGGACTGTGGTGGTTTTACCGTGCTGGGCAGCTAAACCCCACAACCGCTCTCTCACTCCCCCTCCTTTAGATAAGGAGGGGGAGAAGTAAAGCAAAGAACAACTCACGGGTTGAGATAAGGATAATTTAATTAAAGGGAAATAATTATAATAATTAAATAAAGACTACCATGAACTAAACAATTTAACTAAGGGGAAATAAAAGGGAAAGGGGAAAAGGGAGGAAAACAAACAAACAAAATAAATGAAAGCTATATGGAAGTGCAGAGGAAAGAAATTACTCTCTACTTCCCACAAATGAGCGATGATTGACCACGTCCTTGAAGCAAGGCCTCAACGCACGCAGCCGGTGTTCGAGAGGAGGACCGACGTCTTCTCAACGAGAGCCCACCCCTCCCCTCTTCTTCCTGTTTCCACCTTTTATTGCTGAGTGTGACACCACATGGTATGGAATATCCCTTTGATTGGTTTAGGTCAGCTGCCCTAGTGATGTTTCTCTCCTCACTTTTTGCCCACCCCCTAGGAGGGTTAGAGAAAGGCCCAATGCTGTGCCACTGCTGCTCAGCAGTAGACACAACACTGGTGTGATAACACTGCTGTTCCAGCTACAAGTACAGAGTACGGCACTGAATGGGCTGCTGCCGGGAAAGTTAACATTCCAGCCAGACCCAGTACACCGAGTTGGCTCAAGTTAGCTCAAGTTGCAGCATAACTGAAGGTCGACAGATAACAGGATGTTTCAATTAACGAGATGCTTCAACATAGCAGAAAGTGGACAGACAACAAGATGTATATTTTGTTCTCATTATATTTTAACTACAAGATTTATTCTATCCTAAAGTGAGTTTATACAATATCATTGGCCACTAGTTCAATCTTAACTAGGAATTGGAGTAAAAACAGTGGTGTACTCTAAAAGTGTTGATTTTGATGAGTTGTGGTCTTATTGAGGAAGTCTGATGTAGTCTTATTTATTACTGCCCTGGTTTTGGCTGGGATAGAATTAATTTTCTTCCTAGTAGCTGGCATAGTGCTGTGTTTTAGATTTAGGATGAGAATAATACTGATAACATGCTGATGTTTTGGTTGTTTCAGAACAGTGCTTACACTAAGTCAAAGACTTCTCTGCTTCTCATATCACTCTGCTAGAAGGCTGGGGGTGCACAAGAAGCTAGGAGGGTACAGAACCAGGACAGCTGACCCAAACTGACCAAAGGGATATTCCATACTATATGACATCATGCTGAACAATAAAACTGGGGGGGAGTTGGCTGGGGGCGCCTGTCATTGCATAGGGACAGGCATGGCATTGTTAAGTAGGTAGTGAGCAGTTGCATTGTGCATCACTTGTTTTGTGTATTCTTTTATTATTAATATTTTACATCCTAATAAACTGTCTTTATCTCAGCTCACAACCTTTTGCTTTGTTTCCTGATTCTCTCCCCCATTCCACTGTTGTTGGGGGGGAATGAGTGAACGGCTATGCGGTGCTTATCTGCCTGCTGGATTAAACCACAATGATTACTTGGGTACTACTGAAATAATACTGAGGCTTTGTTCTGAGGTGGCCCATGAGATGTTTTTTCAGCTCTAATAATTTCTACTGTAGGTGAAACATTAGAAGGGTTGGATTTGAGAGTTAATCTTGAATCAGTCTGCTTGGCTTGTTTTGCATTTTTTCTTCAAATTTGTATTCTTCAATGATTGAATAAGAGTAATGAAGTAGTTAAGTAAGCCTGATATACTTTCTGTAAGTATTGTCTTTGTAAAAGTGATTCTCATTTCTGCCCCAGGGTATCTTCAGTTATAATGGAGTTTTCCACATCTCATCTAAACAGTTTTCACGAGGTTTTTTAAAAAATAATAAAGGGGTTGATCTCTTATCCTTTCATTCAATATGTATATAACTGTCTATGTGACAGTTTGGAGTATATTTTACATTTATATAAACTGAAAGTTTCTGCAAATGGATGAATTCTTGATCTCTTACCTAACACGGGGCAGCTTCTGGAGTCTTCTCACAGAAGCCACCCCTATGGCCTCCTGCTACCAAAACCTTGCCACGTAAACCCACTACATGATCCTCTCCACAGGCCACAGAGGAACATCAGCTTCAGCGCCTGGAGCACCTCCTCCCTCTCCTTCTTCACTGACCTTGGTGTCTGCAAGGCTGTTTCTCACTCCTCACTCTTCCAGCCACTTTTGTGCTGCATTTTTATTTCCCTTTTCTTAAATCTGCTCTCGAGGTACAAACAACGTCGCTTATTGGCTCGGTTCTAGGCAGTGGTGGGTCCCTTTGGAGCTGTCTGAAATTGGCCCTTATCTGACTGAATTCTTGTCACAGAAGTCACCCCTGCAGCCCCACACTACCAAAACCTTGCCATGTAAAACCACTACAGTCGTGGAGTTATCGGATGCCAAAGCCATCTCAGGTTGGGTCACTGCTGCACTTGCACTGCTTCTTGTGAGGCTCATCCTCTTGTTCAAGTGGTTCCTGCTATAGGACTTCTAACATGCAACTCAAATCATGGGTTACAACAGTTTAAGCAGTTTGTTTAACAGCCTATGAGCACTTATGAAACTCCTAGAACACTTGATATTCTTCATACCCGTATTCTACATGGATGTGATTATTTTAATAATTGTTCCAAGTACAGTATGGAAGGAAATTTTCTATCCTACACTTCCAGTGAGTACTCTGAACTTTAATATTTGATGAGCCATTTCTGAAGTTTTCATAAGAAAAAATAAAAGACCAGATATCTCATATGTGTACATATACTTCAAACAATTATTTTTTAATTTTTCTTGTATAGTACTAACTTCAGAGGTCTTTATCTTTGGAACACAGAGCAATCAGTACTATACCACACTTGATTTTAGTCAAAAGGCTCAGAAATGATCCTTTATGGTCAAAACTAGATTACATAAGTCCTTCATCTTAGCACCAAAACCGAAAACTGAAAACTGAACACCAAAACATGAACTGAAGGGATGAAAGACAGGGAAACCTGATGGCTCTCAAACAGAAGGCCTTTATTGCCCTTTTTTCTCCACTACATATATTTTTCCTGTAACCCCATGCTCTCCATGCAAACGAATCGGTCATACAATTGGTTAGAGACCCTCAGATGCATCTCAAGCCAGCCAGCAATTGGCCACTGAGCAAAGCTCATATTTAACATTGTAGCTGAGTTAATTTATCTCGACCTTGCTCAAGTTTTGGTCTCTAACGCTTATTTCTTCATTATCTCTAATTCAGGGACATGTGAAACAGCACAATTTCCCACAATTTCCCCTTTTTATTTTCAACCAATGAAACGCTTTCTGTAGATTTTTCTAAGCACCGTAGACATTATAATAAGTAAGCAACAGACTGAAAATCACATGCAGAATTATGATTGTAAAGTAGCATGCCTAATAGAATCTACATCAGTCAACAAGCCACTAAGCGCTAGGGATGTTGCTTCGCAGTGATGCTGTGTCTCACTCACACAGCATAATCACACAATCACACAAAGAGGCCTCTTACACTTCTCATTCATACCACAAGAAAATACCACTTAAAATAATTTGTCCACGGCTTCAGGAGGTCCTTATCTACTCCCGTGGTAAGCAGCTGAGAATGGAGGCCTGTCCTGGTTTCAGTTAGAACAGAGTTAATTTTCCTCCTAGTAGATGGTAGCATGCTATATTTTGGATTAAGATGAGAAGAGTGCTGATAATATGCTGATGTTTTAACTGTTGCACAGCAGTGCTTATACTAAGCCAAGGACTTTGCAGCTTCTTGCCCTGTCCTGCCAGCGGGCAGGCTAGGGGTGTAGCAGGAGCTGTGAGGGGACAGACCCAGGACTGCTGACCCAAACTGGCCAAAGGGGTATTCCATACCATCTGATGTCATGCTAAACAATATATAGGGGTGGCTAGCCGGGGGGGGGGGCGGCTGCTCAAGGATAGGCTGGGCATTTGTCAGCGGGTGGTGAGCAATTGCATTGTGCATTACTTGTTTTGTACACATTATTATTAGTAGTACTATTATTATTATTATTATTATTGTTATTATTATTTTCCTGTCTGTGGTGGTTTTACTCGGGTGGGCAGCTGAGCTCCACCACAACCACTCTCTCACTCCCCCTCTCCTCAAAGAGGAAGGGGGAGAAAATACAACACAGAGAACTTAAGGTTTGAGATGAGCATGGTTTATTTTAAGGGAAAGGGAATGGGGAGAAAAAAAGAAACAAAAGAAACAATAAGTCTGCACGGAAGCACAGAGAGAAGGAAAAAAAAAATATTCTCTACTTCCCATCAACGAGCGATGTTTGGCCACGTCCTGAGAAGCAGGACCTCAAAACGCGTAGTGGTTGTTCAGGAGGAACAGCCCCCTCCCCCACAAGAGCCCCCCTTTTTATTGCTGAGTGTGACATCAGGTGTTATGGAATATCCCTTCAGTTGGTTTAGGTTAGAAGCCCCAGCAATGTCCCCTCCCCATAACTTACCCACCCCCAGCCTGCTGGCTCTTGGGGGCTTGGAAAGAGTCCTGATGCTGTGCCAGCACCATGCAGCAATAGACACAACACTGGAGTGATACCAGTGCTGCTCCAGCTATGAGTGCAGAGCACAGCACTGTGTGGGCTGCTGCAGGGAAAGGTGACTCCATCCCAGGCACACCCAAAACACTGTCTCAATAAACTGTCTTTATCTCAATTCCTCACCATCCGCTGACCGATGCCCAACCTATCCCCGAGCAGCTGACCCCCCCACACTGGCTAGCCACCCCTATGCATTGTTTAGCATGACGTCACATGGTATGGAATACCCCTTTGGCCAGTTTGGGTCACCTGTCCTGGGTCTGTCCCCTCCCAGTTCCTGCTGCACCCCTAGCCTGCCTGCTGGCAGGACAGAGTGAGAAGCTGAAAAAGTCCTTGGCTTAGTGTAAGCACTGCTCTACAACAACCAAAACATCAGCATATTATCAGCAGTCTTCTCATCCTAATCCAAAGCATAGCATCCTACCAGCTACTAGGAGGAAAATTAACTCTATCCTAGCTGAAACCAGGACACCCATGAGTTGAATTGTATTATGTTAATTATTATATAATACTGTATGTTATCACAACCATGACTGCTATATGTCAGTGTCCTACTAATGGCATCACAGTAACAGCCACGCGGTTAATAATGAATGAATTTTGATAGAATTGGACAAGCACAGAGATGTGATTGAATGAGAATGATCTTCAACGTGTGATGATCCAGCATCACACAACATCTTTTCTGCCCTGAAAGACTACTGTGACAGATGGAGCTCAAAGTCAGTCACGGACTATGCAAACTCAGTGGACATTCTATATACCATAGATGAAAATGGTGATTAATTGGAATGTATTGGAAAAGGTGCAACCTGAACATTACATAAATGGTATGGAATAAGGGGTGGATATATGTCCTGGTTTCAGCCAGGACAGAGTTAAATCCTCACGGGACTATGGAACCGCGCATCTGGACTCCACGCTCTCTTCAGACTAAAAGTGCATCTCATTCACACTGCACACAAGAGTCTCCCTGAGGCAATATATGGTAAAGTTTGCCTTACCTCAGTCCGTGCACGGCCTCCCAGTCCGGGCTATCAGCAGTAATCCCTGTGCCACTACTGTGTCTGTGCTGTGTCTGTCCTGTGTCTGTGGTATGTTCGTGCTGACCTCCCTTCTCCCCAGTGCTTTGCAGAGCCTGTCTTCAGATTTAGTCTCGGTCCTTTGCCGGCCATACCAAGACAACCCACCACCCCCGATGGGACCGCTGAAATCAGTGGGGTGCACCTTCCTGTCTTCGGTGGCAAGAACTCAATAGTAGGTGACAAGATCCCAGACGAGCCCCCAAATTGTGAGAAAAATCTCAATAATTTTCTTCAGACAGGATCTTCTGTGAAGCTATTTTATTCGCGATTGCATTGGCGGGAGTCCTGCCAATTAAGAGTGCATTATAGTAAACATATCATAACCTTTTATTCCCCATTACCCAATGCCTGATCACCTCCCCTGTTTCCTCATTGGCTGAGTACTACAGGTTCACAAGCTACTCAATGCTCCTCTATAGCATATATGTACTTTTTTTTTTTGACCAACCCTGTTATTTCTCCATTTTCCTTTTTTTTTTTCCTCCTTTCGTATGTTTAGAGAACTTGTGATCTTTGTTTTTTTACTGTTCTCACACTGCTCATCCTGTTTTTCTCAGTCTTCTACCTTATTCTGGAACAGTGAAGCCTTCTACTGTCCACTTATCTACTTAGCATTTCTCTTTGTTATGACTACACAACCACCTTTGCATACAAAAGGTTAGTTATCTACTGCAAAAACACACTCTACTTCAAAAACGTTTGACTTCAAAAACACAACTTAGTTTAGTGGGTATGAATGGCAAAAGCACCCCACAGTGAGTGGCCCTGAGGCTCTGTGCATTCTTGTCATTTCTGGCCTAATAAACTGTCTTTATCTCAACCCAGAAGCTTTCGTTTTTTTCCCCATTTTCTCCCCTGTCTTACAGAGGTGGGGGGGGGGGGGGGGGGGGGGGGGGGGAGGCTGAGAGAATGGCTGTGTGGATTTTAACTGCCAGCCAGTATAAACTACAACAAGTGTTTAGGGAAGATATTGATGATCCTGAATGATGATCCTGAATAACAGGAGTGGAACTCATGAAGGATCTGTACTGCTACAGAAAGAATAAGAAAAATAATTTGATAAGCACCCTGATATTCCTTTAGCTGGTAGTCTTTCCACGTACTTTGCTTCATGGATATGCATGAGAGCACACAATCCCACCTCCTCATAATGACTCCAAGGATATTCTGTTGCCAGGATGCTGCAGCGTTCTTTACCTAATTTTATTGTTTTGTGTGTGGAGGACTTCCTGCAGCAGGTGGCTGAGCTGCAGGAGGTGGTGTAACATCAAAGAGGCTGACAAGGAGTTAGCTTGTTCCAAGTGCAGTTTGCAGTAGACCCACAACCAAACAGCCAAAAACTCCCTCACCAGCACATGCAGAAGGGAGGGAGGTCAATAATGAAGAATGGAAGCTTGCAATGGCAAGAACGAGCAGGAGAAAGAGACTTCCCCTGAAGCCTGAGGTGCCCTTGCAGAACTGCTTCATTGCTTTGTGGATTAAAGATGAAAGACTCATCACATCAGGAGAGACACTGAAGCTGACTAAGCCAGCCAAATCTGCTCCCTGCATAGCAACTAGTGTAACCAAGAAAAGAAGATGCGACTCTCTTCTGAGAGGTACAGAGACACCCATTTGCCACCCTGACCTGCTCACTGAGAGACTACCAGACCTCATACAGCCCACTGACTATTATCTGTTGCTGTTGTTTCATGTGGGCAGCAGTGATATAGCCAGGATCAGCCTGAGGAGTATCAACAATGACTACAGAGCCCTAGGAGCAGTGGTAAGGGACTCTGATGTGTATTCCATATGGTATGGAATATACCTTTGGCCAGTTTTGGGTCAGCTGGCCTGGTTCTGTCCCCTCCCAGCTCCTGGTCCACCCCCAGCCTGCTTACTGACTAGCCAGTATGAGAAGCTGAAAAGTTCTTTACTTAGTGTAAACACTTCTGTGCAACAACTAAAACATCAGTGTGTTATCAGCATTATTCTCATCCTAAATCCAAAGCACAGCACCATACCAGCAACTAGGAGGAAAATTAACTCTATCCCAGCTGAAAAAAAGGACACATTGATCCTTCCAGTCAAAGGAAATAGATTTGAAAAGGCCAATCGAATCTGGTAAATCAACAAATTATTTCAGTGCTGGTGCCACAGCCAGAGATTTGGCTACTTAGACCATGGGACTCTGTGGTGGTTTAACCCAGCAGACAGCTAAGCACCACACAGCCATTTACTCACTCCATGAGAGAAGGATCGGGGAGAGAACTGGAAAATAAGGTAAAACTCATGGGTTGAGATAAAGATAGTTTAATAGGACAGAAAAGGAAGGAAATATGCATCCAGTTCTAGTACGTCCGGCACGGCAGCACTCAGTGGTGGAGTGACTTCATGCAGTCCATGATAGAGACTGTAAGTCTCCACTCCCCATTAGATTTGTGAAATATGTTCATCTGATTCGTGTCAGTATGTGTCCTGGTTTCAGTTAGCACAGAATTAATTTTCTTCCTAGTAGCTGGTGGAATGCTGTGTTTTGGCTTAGAATGAGAAGAGTGCTGATAACACCCCGATGCTTTAATTGTTGCAGAGCAGTGCTTATACTAAGCCAAGGACATCTCAGCCTTTGCTCTGTCCTGCCAACGGGCAGGCTGGGGGGTGCAGTAAGAGCTGGGAGGGGACAGACCCAGGACAGGTGACCCAAACTAGCCAAAGGGGTATTCCATACCATCTGACGTCATGCTAAACAATATATAGGGGTGGCTAGCCGGGGGGAGGGGGCCGGACTGCTCGGGGTTAGGCTGGGCATCGGTCAGCGGGTGGTGAGCAATTGCATTGTGCATCACTTGTTTGTACATACTATTATTACTTTCGTATTATCACCATTGTATCATCATTATTATTATTGTTATTATTATTTTGTTATTTTTTTTTTCCTGTCTTATTAAACTGTCTTTATCTCAACTCACGGGCTTCACTTTCCATTTCTCTCCCCCGTCCCAGAGAGGGAGGGGGGAGGGTGAGCGAACGGCTGCGTGGTGTTTAGCTGCCGGTCGGGTTAAACCACGACAGTCTTTTTGGCGCCCAACGTGGGGCCCGAAAGGTTGAGATAACGGCAGATCTGATCAGAGTGTGTTAAACTAAAATTGGTGTAAGGATTAGACCTGCTTAATAGTCACTTGTCATGATGCTGATTGCTTTAATCACAACTCTGCTGCGCCTGTTTTCCAAATTGAGTATTATAGTACATTATTTTCCGTATTTGCTCTCTGTAGTGTTGTTTCTCCTCTCCGGGCCCTGGTTTCAGACCATTATGGTACTAAGTGTTATAGCAATGGCTTATGAGACGATAAGATATCTGGTCATGACTCTAACTTGGTATTTATACTCAGTAACATCGTGGACTCTGTACTTTGGAAACAGCATCTTGGGAACTATTAGCAATTATACCTATTGTTTTTCTCCATTAGAGAGTCAATCTGTGGAGGGGAAAGGGGAGGATATTTTTCCTTACTTGCTTACTCTCCCTTTCTCCTTCACCACCCCTGTATCCTCCTGGGTCACTCTGCCTTCCTCCTTCACCACCCTCTTATCCCCTGAGCTTGTCACAATAGCTCTCCAAGATATTGAATATTTCTGGAATACTCAGAATACCATAGTCTTGTTGTTCTGCCTCATGAATGCACTTCAGATTCTGCTTAAAGTTAAACAACTACTTATGAAGCTCATCCGGAGATCTGCCCGGAGGCAGTATAGTTGTGGGTGGCAGGGAGTATGGGTGGATATGGGCAGGCATCTAGAGCAGTTGGCACCCCCAGTGTGTTGGAAATTCACCCCTGAACAATGGCAAAATCCTCAAAAACTGGCAGAATGCTTGAAAAAAAGGTGTAATGATTCTGGCAGTTCCAAAGTAACACAAATCATTGTAACATGCTGGGGCCTGGCTCATGCCTATCGAGCTGCCATTGATACTGCTGTCAACTTAGTGACAGACCCTGCGGCCACTCCAAACCCTGTGACAGATCCAACGGCCACTGTGACCCCTACGGTGGATTCTGCAGCCGCTCCAGTCCCAGCTCCTGCAGCCGCTCCAGTCCCAGCTCCTGCAGCCGCTCCAGTCCCAGCTCCTGCAGCCGCTCCAGTCCCAGCTCCTGCAGCCGCTCCAGTCCCAGCTCCTGCAGCCGCTCCAGCTCCAGCTCCTGCAACTGCTCCAGTCCCAGCTCCTGAAGCTGCTCCAGCTCCAGCTCCTGCAGCTGCTCCAGCTCCAGCTCCTGAAGCCGCTCCAGCTCCAGCTCCTGCAGCTGCTCCAGTCCCAGTTCCTGCAGTCGCTCCAGTTCCAGCTCCGGCCGCTACTCCAGTCCCAGTTCCTGCAACTGCTCCAGTCCCAGCTCCTGAAGCCGCTCCAGCTCCAGCTCCTGAAGCCGCTCCAGCTCCAGCTCCTACTGCTGCTCCAGTCCCAGCTCCTGCAACTGCTCCAGCTCCAACTCCAGCTCCTGTAGCCGCTACAGCTCCGGTTCCTGCAACTGCTCCAGCTCCTGTAGCCGCTCCAGCTCCTGTGGCCGTGTCAGAGAAACGAGCTGTAGCAGTGCAAGTTGACCCTGCAGAGGGCATTCCAACCCCTGTGGCAGAACCTGTAACAAAGTCAGAGAAACGAGCAGTAGCAGTGCAAGCTACCCCTGTAGAGAAGGTGAAAATATGGTATAGAAATTCAAGTCGTTTAGAACGCAGAGAGTCTTCTGCCAATCCAGGTAAGGCTTCTGCCAAAACTAAGTATAGAGATGACGAAGATGATGACGACGCTGGGCCGTCAAGGATTCAGGAGGAGGAAGATGAGGATGCCGAAAGAGCAACAGTAACTACCCGAAGCCTAAACGAGCGCGAGCTACGAGATGTGCGAAAAGATTTTGGTCGCTGTATAGGTGAGCAGCTTGTCACCTGGCTGCTCCGGTGCTGGGACTCTGGAGCCAATTGTGTGGAATTAGACGGCAGGGAAGCCAAGCGGCTGGGATCCCTTGCTCGAGACGCCGGCATTGACAAAGCAATTGCAGATGGAGCACGACCCACCAGCCTCTGGAGGCGTCTCCTCTCAGCTGTGAGGGAAAGGTATCCCTTCAAGGAAGATATTTTATGTCTACCAGGCAAGTGGACCACTATGGAGAAGGGAATCCAGTACCTGAGGGAATTAGCCGTACGGGAAGTGATTTATGAGGATCCAGACCTCAAACAAACATCCACAGATCCAGATGAAGTCAAGTGTACACGACCCATGTGGCGGAAGTTTGTACGGAGTGCACCATCATCATATGCCAGCTCATTGGCAATAATGGCCTGGAAAGAGGATGAGGAACCCACAGTGGGTGAAGCGGCTAAACAACTCCGGCAGTACGAAGAAAGTCTCTCCTCTTCCTTACAGGCCTGCGTCTCAGCTGTGGAGAAACTTTCTGAAAAGGTTCACCAACTTGAAGAGAATCTATTGTCCTCCCCACCTGAACCAACCAGTGCCCACCGACCAAAGGAGAACACTTGGGAGAAACTTTCTGAAAAGGTTCACCAACTTGAAGAGAGATTATTCTCCTTCGCACCTGTACAAAGCAGTGTCTCAGCTGTCAGGGGTAGGCGTTCACCCACACAAGGAAGACGATATGGTGGGTACTCACCCCGTGCCACCCTGTGGTTTTACTTACGAGACCATGGAGAGGACATGAGAAAGTGGGATGGAAAATCTACCGCGACCCTAGAGGCACGGGTACGTGAGTTGCAAAAGAAAACAATCAGGAAAAAGGGATTCTCCGAAAAGTTTGCTGCTCCAACTTCCAGCAGACAGTCCTTCAAACACAGAAACGAGGAAGATTCTGACCAGGATTAGGGGGGCCCTGCCTCCAGCCAGGGGGAGGAAAGGGACAATCGAGTTTATTGGACTGTGTGGATTCGATGGCCTGGCACATCACGCGCACAGAAGTATAAGGCTTTAGTAGACACCGGTGCACAATGTACTATAATGCCATCGAGCTATAAAGGACCAGAGCCCATCTATATTTGTGGAGTGACAGGGGGATCTCAGCAGTTGACTGTATTGGAGGCTGAAGTGAGTCTGACTGGGAATGAGTGGGAAAAGCACCGCATTGTGACTGGCCCGGATGCTCCATGTATCCTTGGCATAGACTATCTTAGAAGAGGATACTGCAAGGACCCAAAAGGGTTCCGGTGGGCTTTTGGTATTGCTGCCTTAGAGACAGAGGGCATTAAACAATTATCTACCTTGCCTGGTCTCTCAGAGGACCCCTCTGTTGTGGGGTTGCTGAGGGTCGAAGAACAGCAAGTGCAAATTGCTACCACAACTGTGCACCGGCGGCAATATCGCACCAACCGAGACTCCCTGATTCCCATCCATAAGCTAATTCGTCAATTGGAGAGCCAAGGAGTGATCAGCAAGACTCATTCACCTTTCAATAGTCCCATATGGCCAGTGCGAAAGTCTAATGGCGAGTGGAGACTAACAGTGGACTATCGCGGCCTGAACGAAGTCACGCCACCACTGAGTGCTGCAGTGCCGGACATGCTGGAACTTCAGTATGAACTTGAATCGAAGGCAGCCAAGTGGTACGCCACAATTGATATCGCTAATGCATTTTTCTCCATCCCTCTAGCAGCAGAGTGCAGGCCACAATTTGCCTTCACTTGGAGGGGAGTCCAATATACTTGGAATAGGCTGCCCCAGGGGTGGAAACACAGCCCTACCATTTGCCATGGGCTGATCCAGTCTGCGCTAGAGCAGGGGGAAGCTCCTGAACACCTGCAGTACATCGATGACATTATTGTGTGGGGTGACACAGCAGAGGAAGTTTTCGAGAAAGGGAAGAAAATAGTCCAAATCCTTCTGAAAGCCGGTTTTGCCATAAAACAAAATAAAGTCAAAGGACCTGCACGAGAGATCCAGTTTTTAGGAATAAAATGGCAAGATGGACGTCGTCAAATCCCAATGGATGTGATCAACAAAATAACAGCTATGTCTCCACCAACTAACAAAAAAGAAACACAGACTTTCCTAGGTGTTGTGGGGTTTTGGAGAATGCACATCCCAAATTACAGTCTGATTGTAAACCCACTCTACCAAGTAACTCGTAAGAAGAATGAGTTTGAATGGGGCCCTGAACAACGACAAGCCTTTGAACAAATCAAGCAGGAAATAGTCCATGCAGTAGCCCTTGGGCCAGTTCGAACAGGACCAGATGTAAAGAATGTGCTCTACACTGCAGCCGGGGAGAACGGCCCCACCTGGAGCCTCTGGCAGAAAGAACCTGGGGAAACTCGAGGTCGGCCTCTGGGGTTTTGGAGTCGGGGATACAGAGGATCTGAGGCCCGCTATACTCCAACTGAAAAGGAGATATTGGCAGCATATGAAGGAGTTCGATCTGCTTCGGAGGTGGTCGGTACTGAAGCGCAGCTCCTCCTAGCACCCCGATTACCGGTACTAGGCTGGATGTTCAAGGGAAGGGTCCCCTCTACGCATCATGCAACTGATGCTACATGGAGCAAGTGGGTTGCACTGATTACTCAGCGGGCTCGAATAGGAAACCCCAGTCGCCCAGGAATCTTGGAAGTGATCATGGACTGGCCAGAAGGCAAATACTTTGGGATATCATCAGAGGAGGAGGTGGGTCGTGCTGAAGAAGCCCCACTGTACAACCAGTTACCAGAGAATGAAAAGAAATATGCCCTGTTCACTGATGGGTCCTGTCGTATTGTGGGGAAGCATCGGAGATGGAAGGCTGCTGTATGGAGTCCTACGCGACGAGTTGCAGAAGCTGCTGAGGGAGAAGGTGAATCGAGTCAGTTTGCAGAAGTGAAAGCCATTCAGCTGGCTTTAGACATTGCTGAACGAGAAAAATGGCCAGTTCTCTATCTCTACACCGATTCATGGATGGTAGCAAATGCCCTGTGGGGATGGTTACAGCAATGGAAGCAAAACAACTGGCAGCGTAGGGGCAAACCTATCTGGGCTGCTGCATTGTGGCAAGATATTGCTGCTCGGGTAGAGAACCTGGCTGTGAAAGTACGCCACGTAGATGCTCATGTGCCCAAGAATCGGGCTACTGAAGAACATCAAAACAACCAGCAGGTGGATCAGGCTGCTAAGATTGAAGTAGCTCAGGTGGACCTGGATTGGCAGCATAAAGGTGAATTATTTATAGCCCGATGGGCCCATGACACCTCAGGCCATCAAGGTAGAGATGCAACATACAGATGGGCTCGTGATCGAGGGGTGGACTTGACCATGGACGCTATAGCACAGGTTATTCATGACTGTGAAACGTGCTGCAATCAAGCAAGCCAAACGGTCAAAGCCTCTTTGGTATGGAGGACGATGGCTGAAATATAAATATGGAGAGGCCTGGCAGATTGATTACATCACACTCCCTCAAACTCGCAATGGCAAGCGCCACGTACTTACAATGGTGGAAGCAACCACCGGATGGCTGGAAACATATCCTGTGCCTCATGCTACCGCCCGGAACACCATCCTGGGCCTTGAAAAGCAAGTCCTATGGCGACATGGCACCCCAGAAAGAATAGAATCAGACAATGGGACTCACTTCCGAAACAACCTTATAGACACTTGGGCCAAAGAACATGGTATTGAATGGGTGTATCACATCCCCTATCATGCACCAGCCTCCGGGAAAGTTGAACGATACAATGGCCTGTTAAAGACTACCTTGAAAGCAATGGGCGCTGGGACGTTCAAAAACTGGGATACGCATTTGGCAAAGGCCACCTGGTTAGTCAATACTAGGGGATCTACCAACCGAGCTGGACCTGCCCAATCAAACCTGTTACGTACTGTAGATGGGGATAAAGTTCCTGTAGTGCATGTAAAAAATATGCTGGGTAAAACAGTCTGGGCTACTCCTGCCTCAGGAAAAGGCAAACCTATTCGTGGAATTGTTTTCGCTCAGGGACCTGGATATACTTGGTGGGTGATGCAAAAGAACGGAGAGGTCCGGTGTGTACCTCAAGGAGATTTAATACTGGGTGAGAATAGCCCATGAACTGAATTGCACCATGTTAAATAGTATATTATACTGTATGTTATCACTACCATGATTACTATAGGTGACTAATTAGAATGTATGGAAAAGAGTGTAACCTGAGCATGACATAAATGGTATGGAATAAGGGGTGGATAGATGTCCTGGTTTCTGTTAGCACAGAATTAATTTTCTTCCTAGTAGCTGGTGGAATGCTGTGTTTTGGCTTAGAATGAGAAGAGTGCTGATAACACCCCGATGCTTTAATTGTTGCAGAGCAGTGCTTATACTAAGCCAAGGACATCTCAGCCTTTGCTCTGTCCTGCCAACGGGCAGGCTGGGGGGTGCAGTAAGAGCTGGGAGGGGACAGACCCAGGACAGGTGACCCAAACTAGCCAAAGGGGTATTCCATACCATCTGACGTCATGCTAAACAATATATAGGGGTGGCTAGCCGGGGGGAGGGGGCCGGACTGCTCGGGGTTAGGCTGGGCATCGGTCAGCGGGTGGTGAGCAATTGCATTGTGCATCACTTGTTTGTACATACTATTATTACTTTCGTATTATCACCATTGTATCATCATTATTATTATTGTTATTATTATTTTGTTATTTTTTTTTTCCTGTCTTATTAAACTGTCTTTATCTCAACTCACGGGCTTCACTTTCCATTTCTCTCCCCCGTCCCAGAGAGGGAGGGGGGAGGGTGAGCGAACGGCTGCGTGGTGTTTAGCTGCCGGTCGGGTTAAACCACGACAGTATGGAACAATGCTAGGGCTGCAAGATGAATGTGACCTTCTGTCTTACATACCCTTGTATAACCACAAGTCTAAGAAAAACAGAGTGGTTAATGTATATAGTTCTTGTATCTTGCAAAGGAATGTTTTAGCAATTCATGTCAATAGAGAGCTTGAAGGGAAGTGTATTTGTAGGCTTTTCCTTGAAGTCTCTGATATCTGGGGGGTTTCAGAATAACTGCTAACTATTGTGACATGGGACACTATGCAAGTCTCTGATATCTGGCCAGGAGATTAAGGAGATGGGGAGAGCTGAGGGATGACTAAAAGACAAAGCTTGCAGGAAAGGAAAGGAAAGGAGAGTAAAGGAAAGGAGCGTAAAGGAAAAGAAAGGAGCGTAAAGGAAAGGAGCGTAAAGGAAAGGAGCGTAAAGGAAAGGAGCGTAAAGGAAAGGAAAGGAAAGCAGCGTAAAGGAAAGGAGCGTAAAGGAAAGGAGCGTAAAGGAGTATAAAGGAGCGTAACGGAGCGGAAAGGAGCGGAAAGGAGCGGAAAGGAGCGGAAAGGAGCGGAAAGGAAAGGAAAGGAAAGGAAAGGAGCGTAAAAGAGCGTAAAGGAGCGAAAAGG